>NW_015204970.1:0-1448 GCF_001447785.1 Gekko japonicus | reverse complement strand
CTTCTTCTTCTTCTTCTTTTTCTTCTCATAAATTTAATCTCTTCTCTTCTCTTCTCTACAGCAGTCAGAAGTCACTACCAATTTCTAAATAGATAAGAATATCAGCAGCTAGCTTCCTTGATTCTGTGAGTCACCCTGGTTTAATCCAGCTTCCCCTGACTTTCCTGACCCCAGAGATAGAAAGAAAGGGCTAACTTTGGCCCCGGTCACACGGGCCGGATAACGCGCGCGGGGGGGGAGGCATGCCTATTTGCACCGTCGCAGTTTGATCCACGATTATGCATTCAGACGCATCGGAGGCTTCCTTCTGTGGCACCTGCAGCAAACAGGACGACGGGGGAGAAAGCCGCGTGCTGGCGCGATCACACCGGGGGAATCCACATGCCGCCCGTGGCAAACCATTTGCTAGTAGGTCATCCCAGGCACTCTTTTAATGCGCATCTTCGGCGGGACACCTTGGGTTCACCACGGGAGCACTACGCCTTTCAGATGTTCCAGTGTGATCGCGCCAGAAAACTCCGCGGGAGAATCATGCCTTCAGCGCGGCAAATGCTCCGTGTGACCGGGGCCTTTGTTGTATACATCAGAAGTACGTTAAATGCTCATCACAGGCTGTTGCAGTAGCTTGTATGAGTGAAAAAAATGTCTGATTTTAGTCTTATTTGTGGTTCTTCTGATCAAGTACCCTGCCATGGGTCTTGGCAGAACAACCAAGGATATCTGACCTAAGAATGTGTAATGGAATAAATTGAGTCTTGATTTAGAACAACTCTCTCTCTCTCTTTCTCTCTGGATGTAATTTGGAAGCCAGCTCATCGCCCTTCCCCAAACTGAACACAGTGGAAATGCGGGTGCATGAAAAGGTTCTCGCACCCCTCATTGCCCCAACAAGCACCTCTGTTCCCTTTGCACTTTGGTGGGTTCAGTGGGCCAGCAGACGTGAAGTCCTCTGGGGAAGGTCCCTCTACGGCCCTTTCCACACTCTCCTTTTAATTCATGTTCACCGCGGCGTCCTCCAAGCAATTCTGCACTGAAATCGAATGCGACCTTCTTTTTCATCTGTTTTTCTCCCCATTCTGCACTAAAACTGAATCCAACCTTTTTATTTTGGGGTGGTTTTTTTCCGTTTCTTCCTGATCTGAATTACCTTACCTCCCTTCAGTGGTCAGCTGGGTCAGCTCAGTTTCAGCCTGGTGTTGCCCCGGGGGGGGGGATTGGTTCCTGTTTTGCCGCAGACTTCAATCTCCTCGACTCGAGCACTGAGGGACTCCGGAGTGGCAGGCAAATGTGGAAATGACCTGTGTCTCCAGAACTCCTGTGGGCTTTCAGCCTCCCCCTCCTCTTTCAACTGAAGATTCACTAAAAGGACATCACTGTCATCTCATCTGCTTGTGACCGGCGCATGACTCGCCACAGCCGCTTCATACATCATGAGAGACAGAAGCCGC
>NW_015204969.1:0-1456 GCF_001447785.1 Gekko japonicus | reverse complement strand
CTGGCTTAATAGTTCTTCCTAAGGAATCACGGTAACTAGTGCTGAGCTAGGGTAGTCAGCCCCCAGGTTTAGGTGGGGTTTCCCCCACACCTGAGGGCTCCAATCTATTCCCGCCCAGCTGGCCAGTGGCAGAAGCCCCACTCCCCAGCTGCGGCCACCCCTCTCCCTCCCTGTTAAAAGAGCTAAAGGGCTTCAGCTGATCGCCAGGGAGCACATGGCTCCTTTACCAGCTGGAGGGCCCTTTAAATCTTTCAGCAGGGTGGGAGAGGGGCTGTCGCAGGCCACAGCTGGGCTGGCAAAAGGACCCGTTAAAAGGTCTTTTTGCCAATGGGGTGGGGCCGTGGTGTACGTGGGGCTCATTTCCCATCGGGGCTCATTTCCCAAAGGACTCTCAGAACTAGGATCCAATTTTATAAAGCTGATTCTAGGCACAGAGACTGAAAACTGAAGAAAATGCAGAACTTAGAAAATAAAATATATCCTGTATTTACCCCAAAGAAATCTTACACTTGCATACAACTGACAAGTATGTACAGTAATGAAAAACTTTTTTGTGCGTATAACATTTAAGAGGAAAGGTGTCTTATATTCAGGATCATCTTCCTTTCAGGTAAACACAACAGTTTCTAGCTAGCTCCAAGGGTACAAGGTTTCCCCAGTCTTTTACATTGTCCACGTAAGGGGTGGATGGACCCCTTCTTGTTAACCATTATTTTATTTTAGTGATTAAGTGGAAAGGAAGGGGGTTATCTCTGACCAGTGAGAAACTGAAAGGCTGCATGCAAATGTTCCCTCTGAAAAGATCAAACTCAATGAACTGCTTCCCCAGAATCATTTAGGTTCTGCTCTGAGCATCTGGGGGCTCACGTGCTAGGAGTGGAGTACAAAACCCAAAGACAAACTGCCGAGGTTTCCTGGGTGATGTGCTCTGAAGGTGTCAAAATGGAGAAGAGGGTGCCCCTAAAATGGATCACTGAGTATGGATCCCTGCCCTCTGTGCCTGGTGCTGATCAGCAGAGGGCCTGATGGCTATCTAGGGTTCCGATCACACGCAGGATTAGCCGTGTGATAGGCATGAATGCCTGGTGAATTTTAAGGGTACAATCACACGGGGACATCTGGCAAGCATCCCGCACCCGTTGGCAACCCATTTGGGGGAGGAAAAAGACACTGAGGAAACTCCAGTAGCAAACGGGTTGCTACGGGCCACAGACGGACTTTCCCCTGTGTGATCGCTCCAGCGCGCTCTCAGGGCGTCGGGATGGTCTGATCAGGCCATCCCGACATCATGCCATTGCTTTCCCCCCTTCTCTGTATGTGCATCATCGCATACTGCCATAGCAAGCCCTCAGTGATTCACTGATCCTCCGTTTAAGTGAATTGAAAACAAACAGCAAAAAAAAAACAAAAACCCAACTCACTGGTGTTTGCGTCTGATCATGCAGTGGCAGGCTAT
>NW_015204968.1:0-1544 GCF_001447785.1 Gekko japonicus | reverse complement strand
ATGAACTGCCAGCACTGAACATTTATTTGCTTGTTTGAAATGCTTTTACCCCACCTTCCCCCCCACATCGGAGTCACCAAGGCGGAGAACATAAAACCCATTAAGGCAGGGGTGTCAAACATGCGGCCTGGGGGCCGGACCAGGCCCCCGGAGGGTTTCTCTCAGGCCCGCAGTGGAACTAGCTGTTTACTGCTGCTTCTTCCAGTTCTGCTGCTGCTGCGTCATCGTAGGTTTGCAGCTTACAGATCTACACCTGAACAGCATACTCAAGACTGCAACAGCACAGACATTTTGATGCCATAATTCAGAGCGAGAGGTGTCAGTTATCAGACACTGTTAAATAAGCAAAATGTTGCAAGAGTGCTGATGTTTTAAGCAAAAAAAAAATCCCCTTTGTATCTGTGTCCTTTATAAAGTTTATATCTCCGCTACTTGGCATTGCATTTTATGACACACATGGCCCGGCCTGGCAAGATCTCATTTATGTTAGATCCGGCCCTCATAGGAAATGAGTCCGACACCCCTGCAATAAGGTGAAATCAGCATGGCCACAATGGCACAGTAGATTTTGCATCAAATCTGCATTTCGCAGGTCAACCTGGCGGAGTCATTTGACTGCCACAAGCCCATCTTGGTATCCTCTTGGAGGCTGGGTGTGATACGAATCTTGTCTGGATCACTTCAGGAGGCAAATGCTTTCCACCAAGTCAGCCTATGAAAGGGCACTGTAGTACTCACAGGGTGCCTTTTGTGGGGAGGGGAAGGGAAAGGAGTCTGTAAGCAGCTCAGACTCCAAGGGAGGGGCATGAGGTATAAATCCAATCTCCCCCTCCTTTCTAACATCCTATGATTCTATGATTCTATGGATGCTGGGCTAGACAGATAGTGAGTCTGATCTAGAATGGTTTCTCATCTTCACATGAATATACTGAACCAAACCCTCGGTCCATCAGGGTCAGTATTGTCCACTCAGACTGGTGACAGCTCTCCAGGGTCTCAGGCAGAGGTCTTCCCCACCATCTCCTACCTGGTCCTTTCAACTGGAGATGTATCTGAAGAAGTGTGCATGCTCTACCACTGAGCGACGGCCCCTCCCAAAATCAGTATTGTCTACTCAGACTGGCAGCGGCTCTCTGGGGTCTCAGGCAGAGAGAGGTCTTTCCCATCACCTCCCACCTGGGCCTTTTAACTGGAGATGCCAGGGATTGAACCTGGGACCTTCTGCATGCCAGGCAGAGGCTCTACCACTGAGCCACTCAGCCCCTCTTTACAGCTCTCCAGGGTCTCAGGCAGAGAGAGGTCTTTCCCATCACCTCCTGCCTGGTCCTTTTAAACTGGGACCTTCTGCAAGCCAAGCAGAGGCTCTACCACTGAGTCACAGCCCCTTACAGCTCTCCAGGGTCTCAGGTGGAGGTCTTTCCCATCACCTCCTGCCTAATCCTTTTAGCTGGAGACTCCAGGGATTGAACCTAGGACCTTCTGCACCCCAAGCAGAAACTCTGCCACTCAGCCACAGCCCCTCTTCTGCAGCAGATGAACCCAGC
>NW_015204967.1:0-1453 GCF_001447785.1 Gekko japonicus | reverse complement strand
CTATTGCGTGTTTAGGTTGTAATCCTAAACAGAGTCAGTTGGAGTCAACAGGGTCTGTTTTCAATAAATGTGATTTAAATGTTTAATGTAATTACAATGTGATTACTTGTTTAGAATTATTAGGTACTGGGTTCAAGATGCATTGCGCTGAACAGCTCTACTTTATTAACTGATTTCAGGAACAAGACTGAAACCTCAGGGCAACAGCCATGTTTAAATATAATGCAAAAACCACACCCAAGCACACCCACATCCCAACGATAGGCTATTTACATAATATTAATTCCTCATTGGCCACCTCCAGAGTCCTGGTGGGCTACTGTTCTAGAGCTCCAAGCTCAGCCAGTCTCTGGTACCCAGTCCTGGAATATTCCAGCCCTAATATATAACAAGAATGAAGATGGTAAAATTCCCAGAGGAGAGAATGCAGCATGATCAAATGAAAAGGTGTGGGAAAGTTTTTATAAAGGTGCTGTTTCAAATTCAGAATCCTTTATAAAACAGGCTGGCAGCATCTTTTTGGTCACTGCATTCATGTGCATTTGTGGAACAATATTTGGGGAAACGTGCGCAGAAAATCAAGAGAAAAAGCAACTTTGATATTGCTTTCCAGTCATTACACACATGAACGTGTAGGGGAAAAGCATACAACCAAAACACACTGAAATAATCAGTCACAAAATGCCAGAGGTATGTGTAACTTCTGATGGAAAATATTCAAAGTGACTGCACAAAAATGGCACAAAATACATTTTTACAGGTTTGATTCATGTAGTTGGGGAGGGCAGATCAAGTAATGGAGATTCTGTTGTACCTATAGGGGTGGGAAGTGTGATAGCATTTCCCAAATTGTTCCATGCTATACACCATTTTGCACTGTTTCACAGTAATGATTAACACACACACACACACACACACCCGATTGGCAAGTGCTGCAAATTTATGAGTTTTCCCCCTAATATCTATTTATTTGCTAATGCACAAATTCCAAGCTGGGAGGAAACCACTCTTTAGAATATGGACTTGCTGCAAACACAGAGCTAAAAGCATAGCTGGTCAGTTCAAATGATAGTTTCACACGAACATGGAAATAAATTATCCCACCATGCATGAAGAGAGGGGGGAAGGAGCATGGAAGCTTAAAAATTCTCCCCTCCCTGCATGTTTGCTAAGAGGTGAAGCATAGTTTGCTTGCTGAAATACCTGAGCAAAGCAATGCTGAAAATATCCAGTTCCATCTTAGGGATGAATAAGGATTAAAGAGAATATAAAACTGCTGATTATCATAATGCCTCTATGACCTATTACACATGCACATCTTACTTTTAGATTTTCCAAGCAGTAAGCATTTAAGCTTGACTTCAGATTCTGCACCCACCTTATGCACCATTCCTTTTCCTCCAGTGTATTCATCCTGCAGCTACAATTTAAAAACCGCACTTTTCTAATTGGG
>NW_015204966.1:0-1296 GCF_001447785.1 Gekko japonicus | reverse complement strand
TGGTTCATGGTGCCACCATGGTGTAAAAACGTGGTTATGAAGCACAGATCCTCATGGATCCTCAGGATTGTTGTTTCATCACCCTAAATTCGCTATCCAGTCAAATATCATGTCCATGGCCACAGACTGCACCACAAAAACCCTGGATCCAAAAACCATGGATCCATGGCTTTGTGGTGCTACCACGGTTGGGAAAAAAACATGGTTCCGAAGCACAGATCCTCATGGATCATCAGGATTTTTGTGCTGAATCACTCCCAACTCACCATCAAATCACACATCATGTCCATAGCCACAGATTACACCACAAAAAAATCATGTATGCTCTGCTTTGTTGTGCTGCCAGAAGTGCAAAAACATGGTTCCAAAGCATCCACAGATTGCACCACAAAACTCATACATCCACCTGTTGCCTTTTTAAATATATTTATGTATTTACCCCCTTTCTTTTCCAGGGGGACCCAAACTGGTTTACATCATATTCTCAGTCTCCAATTTATTCTCACAACAACCCTGTGAGGAAGGCTAGGCTGAGAAAGTATGACTGGCTCAAGGTCACCAAGTGAGCACCTATGGCGCACCAGGGATTTGAACCTGGCTCCCCACATCTTAGTCTGACACTCAAATCACTATGCCAAACTAGATTTCCAAAACTTGGCTAGCTAAGACTACAGCATTTAGAAGTTTACAGTGACAAATAAAATCTGTTGGCTAAGAACCTGCCATTAAAACTCCATAATTACAGAAAAATTGAAGTTTTCCCCCCAAAACAATTTTGTAGCTGAATTAATGTGAGACAGAATATTTCTTTTGATGATTAATTTGGTTGTCTCCATCTAGCAGATTTAATTTTCTCCATTCATGGATAGGACCATGACAGTCTGTGCCTTGGATATTGTTGCACCATGGTGGCATCAGGAAATTCTTTACAGCGGAAGCTGTGGACATGAATGTGATTTCTCATTTCACACTGCATTTTGGAATATTCTATGTAGAAATTGTGAGGATCAATGCTTTTTCTACAAGTTTCTATGTCATGTTCATACCATTATGCTGTGGATAAATATTGTTCTGGCAAAATCTGTGGAGATAAATATGATCTGCGATTTGACAGTGATTTCTCAGGAACTGTATGTAAAACTGGTAGGCATCCATGCTTCCTGCTATGTGATGGCACCATGATGCCCCCCCGGTGCACTCCATTAATGTTATCATCTGTGATTTTATGGTCTATATTGGGATGTTCCATGAAGAAATCATGAAAATACAAGACAATCTGTACCTTGGATGCATGTT
>NW_015204965.1:0-1491 GCF_001447785.1 Gekko japonicus | reverse complement strand
ATTTCCCAAATGTTCTAAGATGTTCTTCTATTCGTAGTTTCCTTATAGCAACAACTCGATGGTGGATCATGGGCCAGGTGCTGCAACGGTCGGGTGATCCGACAGCGGCGGCCCCTAATTGAATGCCTGGCGGAAGAGCTCTGTCTTGCAGGCTCTGCGGAACTGTAAAAGGTCCCACAGGGCCCTGATCTCCTCTGGGAACTCGTTCTACCAGGTATGGGCCGCCACCGAAAAGGCCCCGACCCTAGTGGCGGCTAACCTGGCCTCCCTCAGGCCAGGGAGGGTCAACCGATTTTGAGACCCAGACTGTAGTGCTCTCTGGGGTATATACGGGGAAAGGCGGTCCTGTAGGTATGAAGGACCCTGGCCATAAAGGGCTTTAAAGGTAAGAACCAGCACCTTGAAATGGATTCGGTATGCTATTGGCAGCCAGTGCAGTGTCCTCAGCACAGGCTGGATATGCTCCCATCTAGGGAGGCCCAACAACAGCCTGGCCACGGCATTCTGCACTAGCTGCAGCTTCTGAATCTGTGACAAGGGCAGCCCCATGTAGAGAGCGTTACAGTAGTCTAGTCTCGAGGTGACCATAGTATGGATCACTGTAGCCAGGTCAGTGTGGTCGAGGAAGGGAACCAACTGCCTAATCAGCCTGAGATGATAAAAGGTTGACTTAGCAGTGGCTGCTACCTGAGCCTCCATTGTAAGAGAGGGATCCAGGCACACTCCCAAACTCTGAACCTCTGGGGCTGGGACCAATGGAACCCCCCCAAAGGTTGGAAGTGGGATCCCCACCCCCGAACCACCCCGACTCAAGCACAGGACATCTGTCTTCACTGGATTCAACTTCAGCCAACTCAGTCTAAGCCAACCAGCCACAGCCTGCAGCACCTGGTCTAGATCTTCTGGTTTGGAGTCCGACTGGCCGCCTAGCATGAGATAGAGCTGGGTGTCATCAGCGTACTGGTGGCATCCCAGCCCATACCTCCGGGCGATCTGGGCAAGGGGGCGCATATAGATGTTAAATAACATGGGGAAAGCACAGCCCCCTGAGGCACACCACACTCGTGGGTGTCTCCTGGACTGCTGTTCCCCTAGTGCCACCCTTTGTCCCTGACCATGGAGAAAGGAAGCAAGCCATTGCAGGGCAAGCCCCCAAATCCCCACATCGGTGAGGTGGTGGACTAGTAACTGGTGGTTGGCCATGTCAAACGTGGCTGACAGATCTAATAACAACAGTACCACCGACCCGCCTCGATCCAGATGTCTCCGGAGGTCGTCAGTCATGGCGACCAATGCTGTCTCCGTCCCATGTCCCAGGCGGAAGTCAGACTGAAAAGGATCTAGCATGGAAGCGTCATCCAGAAAGCCCTCCAGCTGTATCACCACCGCCCTCTCAATCAATTTGCCCAAATAGGGGGGATTGGAGACTGACTGATAGTTGGCCATTTTGGCCGAATCTAATGATGTTTTTTTCAGAAGAGGGCAGACCAT
>NW_015204964.1:0-1492 GCF_001447785.1 Gekko japonicus | reverse complement strand
GTCTGGGTCCAGCCTACCTGAGGGACCACACATTGTTCACATCCGCCCACTTTTCCAGTGTGTTCAGATCTCATTGAATTCTGTATCTTCTGGTGTGTTCGCTGCTCCTCCAAATTTTTGTGTCATCTGCAAATTTTACAAATAGCCCTTCCACACCCCTCCACACCCTCATCCAGATCATTTATAAAAATAATGAAAAATACTGGGCCCAGAACCGAGCCCTGTGGCACCCCACTGGACACCTCCCTCCATTCAGATGAAATGCCTTTGAAAACTGCGCTTAGAGTGTGGTTCTCCAACCAGTTCCCTATCCACCTAGCTATCCTAGAGTCCAGTCCACAGTCCTCTAGTTTACCCATCAGAACATCATGGGGGATCCTGTCAAAAGCTTTACTGAAATCCAGCATCCCCTTGGTCCAGTAAGCTCATCACTTGATCAAAGAAGGAAATGAGGTTGGTCTGGCAGGATTTGTTGGGGACAAAGGTAGCTGCATTGCCTTTTGATTTGCATGGCTGCATTGGTCCTTCAGCACTAAGGGCAACCAAGTAAGGTTGGCTTTCACAGCTGTTGTTTGTTCAACTCTTTTGTGAATACAAAAATAATAACCTAGGGCTATAGCCAGTGATGGGACTTTGAAGGTGGCACCCCCTATTGATTTAGCAGTGCCCCTATCTCTGGGGCCTGCACTGTGGCGGGGCTTGCTGGGAAGCAAGGCCTGCAAAGCCTGGCCTACCATTGCTCCAGGCACATGCTAAGCAAGTAGCTGTGCTGCTCAGGTTGGCCATTGTCCTCACCATTGCTAGCTACCTATGCAGGTGGGGCTGTACACTGAGAAGCAGCCATTGCCTCATTGGCTCAGCTGGAAAGTGGGGAGCTTGGCGGTGGCAGTGGGGTACATGGGGGTTCCAGGTGGCTCCCAGTCTGTCAGCACCACGCATCAGCCATCAATCACCAAGGGTGGGTTGTGACCCCACTATTTATACCTTGGTGACACATGCAGCTGTTGCTCAGCCTGGAGGACAGGGGGGATGGACAGGACCCTGCCCCAGCATGCTGCCTGGGAAGCTCGTCACCCGAGTGAGGTGAGGGGGTGTCAGGTGGTAAAGGGATTCTCCCACATACCACCCTTTCTGGACAAGCCCAAGCCCCCCTCTCCTTACCAGTTTGGATCTCTCCTGTTCGGATTTCCTGTTCAATTTTTAAAAGGCAGCCAGATGGATGTCAAAATACTTCACCTGGAGGTTGGCACCCCCACCTTCCAACATGGCTGCACACGGGACCAGCACCCCTCTAGCGCCCCAGTGTCCCTGAAAAAAATCCAGGCTATTTTATTTATTATTTTATTAGATTTCTAGCCCACCCTCTCCTGCACTGCAAGGTTCAGGGTGAGGTACAACAAGTTAAAATAATATCGTACATTTTAAAAAAATTCAAATTGTAATAGTTAGCAAAATCAGGTGGTACCATTAGTCATCAAATACATTATTTATC
>NW_015204963.1:0-1464 GCF_001447785.1 Gekko japonicus | reverse complement strand
CCCTTAACACCTGGACTTTTGGGGAAAGAAGGCTCGATTAAATGGGTCTTTTAACTGATCCATTGGGGCTATTTTCTTTGTAATATTTAACTCTCTTTCCAAACTAATCACACTAATTCTCCAGAGTTTTTTCTTCTTCTTCAATAAAACAGAAATTTAAATTTACTATTCTAAACTTACTATTCTAAGGAATTATTTTTTCTGTTGTCAGCTTTCTTATTTTGTTGATAGATATATTTTTTCCTTTTAACGTACAAAAGGATTTCTGCAGCAGCGAGTTTTATAGTATTTTGAAGCATGAATTTAGCAAAGGGATTTCCTATGGCCCTCTAGAAACCCAGTTCTAAAGGGATCATAATGTACCTACCATCAGTATTGGCTGTGCATTGTTTATACTGTTGGTGTGTATGTGTGTGTATGTGCACACAGCAGGCACAATATCTGATTCAGAGGCAAGCCATTAAGATCTATTTCTTCATGTGCAAAACTGTCTCTGTACTATAATTTAAATTTCATCTCTCAATGGGCTTAAATTACTGCTTGCTTTGGAAAGGAATGAAATTTCCATATTTTTGTTTAGCCTTTTAACTAGACTGATGGGGAAAGTGTAATGCAAGAGTGTGGACCTGTATAATTATTGCAGTATCAGCCTTCGTTGTAACCTTGTTCAAATGCTCAAAGGACCTGCATGCTGTAGCAATAGAATGTACAATTTAGAGACATCCCCTTATATTTTACAGTGGAAAGGAACTGGTGATTGTGGACTTGCTGTAAGATCCCATAAACTTACTTCGTTCTAGAGCAAAGCTTACAGACTGTTGTTACAGATGTGTAGTTGCTCATATTATTCATGTTTTAAACTATTCCTCATGTCTGTGGACCCATAAATATTACACAATTTGTGTGCCTACAGAAAAGCAACCTTGCTGCTGAACATCCCAAGATCATTGAACTTATCAAGCTCGGTACTGTCTGTTCGGACCAGCAACAGCTCTCCAGTGTCTTAGGCAGAGGTCTTTTACATCACCTACTACCTGATCCTTTTAAGTGGAGAGGATGGGGGACTGAACTTGGGACTTTCTGCATGCAAAGCAGACATTCTTCCCTGCTTAATGACTAACAAGTTTTTACTCTGTAGCATAAAGTGTGAGGAACTAGAGCCCACTTCATCCCATGAATGTTGTGATTCTTTCCTAGGGAGACATATGTGTATGACGTTATGAAGGGGGGAAAACCATTCGGATTACACCCAGATGTAATCAAGAGGAATGCAGAGACCACTCACAATAGCATGAATTGGCAATCTTCTTCATTTAGCTAAGGTCATTAATACCTGTTGTGGCTGAGGAATGCATCTGACACGAAGTCAGGTCTAATCCTCAAACGTTTATGCTAGATTTTTTTTAATTGCTTTGAAATGTCATAATAAGTTTTGTTTGTTTGTTTTTGCTCCAAGGGACTATC
>NW_015204962.1:0-1489 GCF_001447785.1 Gekko japonicus | reverse complement strand
AAGCACCAAGGGAATTGTTTTCAGCTCTCAGCAAAAGGGGGGGGGGGGAAATGGAAGGCAGGCAAACTAACTGGTCTGGGGAGGGCTTTACAGCATTGGAGGCCACCACCCAAAAGGCCCCGTCCTTGGCCGGCATTCCAGGTAGGGCCACTAGCTTCGGGTTCGAAACTACCTGGAGATTTTGGGTTGGAGCCGGAGGAGGATGGGGTTTGGGGAGGGAAGGGACTTTGGTGGGTAAAATGCCATGGAGTCCACCTTCCCAAGCGGCCATTTATCTCCATGGGAACGGATCTCTTTTGCCTAGAGAAGAGTTGCAATCCCAGGAGATGTCCAACCACCGCCTGGAGGTTGGGGGACAGAGCCTTGAAGCCAAGCCCCTGCTGAAGCCCTTCTGTGTACGGGCAGATTCATTCGGGGGAGGGCTGGCGCAGGGGGCGTGTCACACTGTCTTTTCAGCAGTCGCTTTACGGCTGCTTTACATCGGTTTGCAACCTCTTGCCACAGCTATGCAGCACTGCTTTCCGTTTCGGCCAGTCTGTTGCTACCATCTGAAGAACTCAGGAGAGAGGGAGCTGGACTCCCAAACAAACTGGGCAAGGTTGCGGTCACAGGCGTCAGCTGAAGCGGAGGGGAAGGGAGGCTATTTGGAGGAATTTGACACGCAGGCGCGAGATCACACCTCCCTTTGTAGCTGCTCCATCTTCTACATGACAGCCCTTCAGATACTTGAAGACTGCAATCGTGTCCCCTCTAAGCCTTCTCTTTCCCAGGCTAAACAGACCCAACTCTTTCAGCCTTTCCTCGTAAGACCTGGATTCCAGCCCTCTCACCATCCTGGTTGCCCTCTTCTGGACACGCTCGAGCTTGTCAACATCCTTCCTCAAATGTGGTGCCCCAAACTGGACACAGGACTCCAGGTGGGGCCTGACCGTAGCAGAATAGAGCGGAACGACCACCTCCCGTGATCTGGACACAATGCTTCTGTGAATGCATCCTAAGATTGCATTCGCTTTCTTCACAGCCACATCGCACTGCGGGCTTCTGCTGAAGACCAATACAACTACCCTCTGAAACGATGCAAAAAGATGTCCCAAGCCCATGGGGTCTTCTACAGGCCATCATGACACAGATCCGGACAGCAGAAGGCGGCTTTTGAACAACCAAGAGTGTCCCACACTGGACCCCGGGTGAGTGGTCCCATGGAGTACTCCTGGAAGGCAGGGGGCTTGACCCCGTTGCTCGTGATGCCTTCAGCTTTATGGATGTGGCAGGAAGCTTGGCGCAGTGGTTAAGAGTGGCGGACTCTGATCTGGAGAAAACCGGGCTTGATCCCTCACTCCTCCACGTGAAACCAGCTGGGTGACCTTGAACCAGTCACAAGCTCTCAAACAAGTCCTTTCAGCCCCACCTACCACACAGGGTGCCTGTTGTGGGGAGGGGGAAAGGAAGGCGATTGTAAGGTAAGGAAAGGTAAAGGTTCCCTTGCTCG
>NW_015204961.1:0-1586 GCF_001447785.1 Gekko japonicus | reverse complement strand
TCCAACATTGGCATCTCTTATGTTCTCTTGTGTTATCACTTGGGAAATGTACAATAGGTTGCTGCATTGTTTGGTACACATTACTGTACATTGGTATCTAGCCTCCATCAGGAAGAAGACAGTTTATACTGGAGTGGGTTTCTGCGATTATGGACTCTTTGTGTTATGTAATTCAGTTTGAAAGTGTTTGAAATGTTGATGTTGTAGTTTGAAAGTGTTTACAATACACTAGGGTTGATGTTGTGTACATAAATCAAATATATTTAGCCAGTCTGGTGCAGTGGTCAAGTGCGTGGACTCTAATCTGGGAGAACCGGGTTTGATCCCCCACTCCTCCACTTGCACCTGGCTGGATGACCTTGGGCAAGCCGTCGTTCTGATAACAGCTGTTTTTGAAAAGGGGCAGTTTCTGTCAGAGCTCTCTCAGCCCCACCTGCCTCACAGGGTGTCTGTTGTAGGGAGAGGAAGGGAGAGGCGTTTGTAAGCCGCTCTGAGACACCTTTGGGTAGCGAAGGGTATAAATCCAATCTCTTCTTCTTCTTCTTCTTCTTCTTCTTCTTCTTCTTCTTCATAAGTGCATGTGAACATTGTGTGTATTATTTCAACACGGTGATTTCTGCGTTTACCCACCTGGACGCTGGCAACCCTACCTTCAGGAGACCCTCCATCCAGAAAGCCGTACTACACATGGTGGCCCCCCTAGCCTGCAGTCTGTCAGGGCCAGGCTAGATGTCGACGGGCAGCCTTCCGTTTTAAAACTGAGCACAGCACTCTGACCTGGAGAGCCCAGGGAAGTCAGATCTTGTCACATCTCGGAAGTTAAGCAGGGCCGACCCTGGCAAGCACTTGGACGGGAGACCTCCTTGGAATACCAGCCGTCGGGAGGCGGGGGCAGGCTTCCTTCAGCCACCTCCTCTCTGAATATCCTCCAGGCCCCAATAGGGGTCAGCCATCAGCGGTCGCCATGACTTCCAGGTGCGCACACGCAAACACGCACGCATGCACATATGAAAAAAGTACCCAGAAACCCCATAAAATTGGGAGCAGCTGCAAAGACAGTGAGTTTGAGTGGGGGGCTTGGGGGGTGGGAGGTGCTGGCGTGGCTCCTGAACTCTCTCTGCTCCTGCCACGTTTCTGCTCAGTCCCTCTCGCCACAGATGTTCTTTCCTCTGCCTCCTTTTGGCGGCACACCTGAGTCAGCCTGGGACATTGCAAGCCCCTTACAGCAAGCTGGGCTCATCTAAGAACAGCCTCTCAAATTATCACGGGGTTCACACACACACACTCCTTCACATGAAGCATGCAAAGTGCAATAAATAAAACATGGGAGCTGGGCTGTTTTGTTAAATATTCTGACTTTGTGCTTGCTGTGTTGCTAAGCAACTCTGCAGGAGAAGCAGAAAGTGAGCTCCGTTCCCAGTTTCCAGAGACCCCGGGATGGCTGAGCAGAGACGCCTCTCATTTTGGCCACAGATGTCTTAAAGGTCTTACGACGTATTGGCCTCTAAGGAGCTACTGGACGTGAATCTAGCTTTCCTGGAGAAAATGGCTCCTTTATAGGTAGGGTTGCCAGCAATGTTCCCTCT
>NW_015204960.1:0-1491 GCF_001447785.1 Gekko japonicus | reverse complement strand
CTTAACCACTACACCAAACTGGCTGCAAATTGTTTTTATTTTGTGCCTCCTTGTACTTTTCTTCATCTATCTCTGTCATTTGTATGTTAGGACAGTAGTTGTACTAGTTTTGCTCACCTCTATATGACTGCATTAATTCTTGACCCTTTAAGCATGGCACTTTCTGCCCCTTTCTTCAGTGCATGTGTTTTATTGTGTGAGATGTGGAATTGGACTGAGATGCAAGAAAATGTTGGTGTATGTTTCCATTAAGCAGGGGGAACCATGTTATTCTACTATAGAATTTCTAGGAAGAAGAATCAGGGGGTAGGGGTAACATTAGTGATTAAAAGCTATGAAGACTCTGGGTAAAAGGCTATATATTCCATAACAAAATCTACTATCTTTCTGTAACTTTCTTCTAAGCTGTCAAGTGGCATTTTCCGAGCTCCTGAATACCAGTACTAGGAAACAAAATCAGGAAATAGGGTTGCCACGTCCTCTTACCTCTCCAGTGGGTGGGGGCTTAGGCAACTTCTGGTAAAACTGGAAGTGCAGGCCCTGGCATGATGACATCAACCGGAAGTGACATCATCACATCGTGAGAGCAACACTTTGGTTTTGGGGCAAAACTTTGTGGTAAATTTGTCTTCAAACCATAGATTTTTGCCAACAAACCAGAGTGTTGCCTCTGATGCCCTTGACATGATGACGTCACTTCAAATAGATGACAGTTAACTACTGGGAATCATGCTACAAGATGCATAAAACTGCACTTGGTTATTTATACCTTTGGTCCATATAATCAGGAAAAATTTTATTTGTGGTTTTACTATTGTTTGGAAATCCAAAGGTTAAATTAGCTCCATCAAATGTGCACGCACTAAAGATATACACCAGTAAGTTTTCCTTATGGTAAATAGTTTTGTGCAGCCCCATATGAACAGAAATGCAATTAGGACGAAATAAGTTTTTAAAAGGTGCTCACTTTGTGGCTGTCCAAAAGCTCAGCTGGTGCAAAATTTGCTGGCCCATCTATTATCAGGAGTCCAAACACTGAGACCATATTATTCTTATAGATTGGGACCATATTATTCCTATTATCAGGAGCTGAACATATCATTCCTATTTTAAAGTCCCTCTTAATTGACAACCTATTTGCTTCTTGGCCCAATTCAAGGTATTGGTACTATCCTTTACAGCCATTTATGACTTGGGACCCACATACCTGAAGGACTGCCACTCACCATGTGTTTCTGTGTGGTAGAGATACATTAGATAATGCTTATGCATTAAAATATAGGCTGAAAGTTAACTATTATCCTAATCTTTCTTGCCCCTTTGTGATTTATAGAAAGAATTAATTTGTATACAATGCCATTCCTTAAATCAAAATCTTTTTTGCTTTCAAAAGTCTATAATGCCAACGGGCAAACAGCTGTTGTTTTTCCATGAAGAAAAATGGCAGCATAAAAATATGCTCATCTGGAAACCTCACCTGATTTCTCCTCA
>NW_015204959.1:0-1470 GCF_001447785.1 Gekko japonicus | reverse complement strand
TCCTGCCCAAAAATAGCCCTGGTCAGGGATAAAAGAGCTGAATGGCTATTTTCCCTTTCAGGGACAGGACATCCTCCTGTCCATCATGCCAGTCTTGAAAGGTTTCCTGTTACCATAGAATAAAGAGGTTCACGTGTTTGTATGCATTCACTCGTGCATGGTAAAGGATCTTTTTGTCATTGTATATGCAGCTATGCTTGGGTATAATACTTAGGGAGGAAGAAGACCAAGTTCTAAAATTCAGGTTCAAGTCGATTGGCTGCACAAGATGAGAAACAGCGAGACCAGAAAAAAAAATTGTTGGCAATCCAACAAATGAGCCATATATTTTGATCAGGGATACTTGAGTGCCCACTGGTTTGGTTCATGACCCGTTTGCTGGTTGTAAATGGAACTGTTTTTTCAGTGACTGGTTTGATGTTGTTGACCTGTTTGTGGCTGTTTAACATGTTTCTACACTGTATCCCTTCACACAACTGGCTTTTTCTGCAGCTATGGGCACTATATTCCCTGCTGTGCCACCGGAGGACTTTTTAAAAGAGTGACAGTTCCAATTTCAGAAGTGTGCACTCACAGAGAGGCAGCGTGGTGTACTGGTTAAGAGTGTCGGACTCTGATGTGGAGAACCAGGTTTGATTCCCCACTTCTCCACGTGAAGCCAGCTGGGTGACCTTGGGCCAGTCCCAGTTCTCTCAGAACTCTCTCAGCTTCACCTACCTCACAAGGTGCCTGTTGTGGGGAGAGGAAGGGAAGGCGATTGTCCTGTCCGGCGTGAGCTGCAGCTAAGGCAACGCTTTCCAGGTGTGAGTCAACGCACTACCACTTAAGAGAGCTTAAATCATCTTTATTTAACTTCACATGCATTCAGTAGATCATTTACTCACAATCAAGCTGATAGCTGGATAGAGAAGTTACATCTTTGTGATCTAGGTCAATTCTATGGCCGTGGTGAGAAAAGAGATGGGCTTCCCTCTCCTTGTGGTAAGTGAAGATGGACAAAGAAACGGAAAAGAACAATAAAACTCCTATCTTCGCGCCTCTGAGCTCAGGAAATTACTCTTAATGAGCCAGTCAGAGGGAAGCTTCTGGGACCCCTAGCTGAGAACTACAATTCCCAGGTGCAACTACTCTTAAAACAGCAGTTTTACTAAACTCCAGTTAATGCTGACTGGGGGCAGCACAGCAATTGTAAGCTGCTTTGAGACTCCTTAAGGAAAGGTGAGGTATAAAAACCAACTTTTCTTCTCCATTCTAGCAATCTGTTGCCATCATCTCTGAATTCCCAGCTCTCATTTTAAAAAGTAGGTGCCTAGCCCTTATTCTTTCCTGTAAGGGGAAATGTGACCACCTTTGCTCATATGACTCAGCAATGAAAAAGGGTATACTGTTTTAGATAGACAGACAGACAGACAGATTGATTGATTGATTGATTTAGCAATTGCTGATTTAAAACAAAAAACAAAAGCATTT
>NW_015204958.1:0-2141 GCF_001447785.1 Gekko japonicus | reverse complement strand
TAACCACTACACCAAACTGGTTTAACAAGAATCTATTTAATCTCCCAAATTAGAGTCCGCGCACTTAACCACTACACCAAACTGGCTTAACAAGAATCTATTTAACACAACAAAAAGAAAGAGTCTATTCCGTAGCCCTTCTGTTTACGACAGGGTAGCCTGAATCACAGATTCATTTCTATGTACATTTTAAGAAAATTTCTTCATGAAACGCAGCTTCAAGTACGCAATTGTAAGGAAGATGACGATCATGCAAGCCAGCGCAAGGTGGTTCTGCCAGAGGCCCCATGACGTCGCATCGATCCCCTGGCTCTCCAGATATTGCTCTCCAGTGCAGCTGCAAAGAAACACAAGTCAGGGTTTTGAGAATCTGTCTGCTGTTTATTATAGTGTTCTCATTTGAACTGAAATTCTACAGGAAAATAAACATATCGAAATGTGCTGAAGGAATTAATTTCCGTATTGTGGTTGCTAATTTATTATTTTTACACCATCTTTCCTCTAAGGAGTTTGGGAGTAGCAATCATGGTTGTCCCCCCCCTCCATTTTATCTTCGCAATAACCCTGTGAGGTAGGTTAGGCTGGGAAATGGTTAGTAGTCTATAGGCAGAGCTTCACGGCAGAGCAAGGATTTGAACTCTCTGGTCCTATTTGCTGCACTCTGACTACAGCACTCCAGTACCTCCTCTTTTGACCCTGATAATTGCACTTAGTATATTTTGAAAATGCCTTTCAGTGTTACATTGCACTTTCACATACAGCAGTGTTCATAAACAGGTGCTAATCTGGCCCAAGAGCTTCCAGATTGCTAACTCCACACTGCACTCAGTTATAATAATGCTCTGACAAAGCATAGGAAAGACATGGGCTTGTCCCTTACTTTCTAGTGTCTATTATAGCTTTGGAAAAAGTGCAGAAAAGGGCAACTCGAATGATAAAAGGGTTGGAACACTTTCCCTATGAGGAAAGGTTAAAGCGCTTAGGGCTCTTTAGCTTGGAGAAAAGACGACTGAGGGGTGACATGATCGAGGTTTATAAGATTATGCATGGGAAAGAGCAGGTAGAGAAAGAGGTACTTTTCTCCCTTTCTCACAATACAAGAACTCGTGGGCACTCCATGAAACTGCAGAGCGGTCAGGTTAGAACGGATAAAAGGAAGTACTTCTTCACCCAAAGAGTGATTAAAACATGAAATTCACTGCCACAGGAAGTGGTGGCAGCTACAAGCATGGACGGCTTCAAAAGGGAATTAGATAGGCATATGGAGCAGAGGTCCATCAGTGGATATTAGCCACAAGGTATAGCTAGGGGCTCTGGGGCAAGTGATGCTCTGTCTTCTTGGTGCTTGGGGGGGGGTCAACAGTGGGAGGGCTTCTAATGTCCTGGCCCCACTGGTGGACTTCCTGATGGCACCTGGTATTTCTGGCCACTGTGTGACACAGAGTGTTGGACTGGATGGGCCTTTGGCCTGATCCAACATTGGCATCTCTTATGTTCTCTTATGTTCTTATGTTCCCTTTCTAGTGTCCTTTTGGAGACCTTCTAAGCAATATATGAACGTGGCTAGTCCTCATAAGGAGACTGCACATGGTTCTGGGCTACTGAGGGGCAAATTTGGTTAGAAGAAAGAGCGAATACTTACGGTTGTAATTTGCTGATCTCCATGCAACTAGAATCACTCGCGTTAATGCTTGTGGTAAGATTGCAGAACTGTAGACCAGTAAATTCATTAACCTGCAGGGCCTGAGATGATAAGGAGAAAAACAGGATGAGATAAAACTTCTCTAAACAAGACATTTTTGATTGAGTTGTTACAGTGCCATTCCCACAACAACAAAAAGATAAAGCAGGGTATTTTTCTTCTTCTGGATTATGTAGGATCAGGAACGAGCAAAGTGAGACAGCATGTTCCTGATTCAGCTCTCAAAATTGGCTGGATGTTCACTGGGCAGCATTCAGGTGTTATCTGGCTACCTCCCACAATTACGGCTGATCTCCGGATGACAGAGATCTGCTCCCCTGGAGAAAACGGCTGCTTTGGAGCATGGAATCTGTGGCATTATATCCTCCTGAGGTCTCTCCTCTCCCCAAAGCCTGCCTACCCCAGATCCTACTCACAGGGTGATTTCCCACAAGCGCTG
>NW_015204957.1:0-1580 GCF_001447785.1 Gekko japonicus | reverse complement strand
GGTTAAGGATCAAAGGGAATGGAGGAAGCTATAATTGGGGAAGGTAGAACATATCTGGGGGGAGGGGTGTGATTGGGCATCATATAATCTTTCCCCCCAAAAAAGACGTTGATGCAATCTAATTTCTATAATCCACAAGGCCTAGATATTTATTTTTAAAATGAAAATCAAGGTCTCCTAATTGCCAAATTCTGTATTAGTCTCAGACTCCACATTTTTCCTGGCATAGTTCACTTCTGTGGACTGCATAAAGCATAAAGATACTGGCTAGAAGAGTAGCAGTAGCAGAAAATTGCTGTGAAAGCTCATATTTCTATTTTGTTAATGCTTCATAGTGTGTGTGTGTGTGTGTGTGTGTCCTGTTTGCTGAACAGTCTAACATTTTTCCACTCAGGGTATCTTTCTTCATTTTGATTCTGATCATTCTGGCACCATGTCTTCCTACGAACTCCGTCTTGCTTTAAAAGCAGCAGGTACAGATTTAGATAATGTTGTTCCCTTTTCCCCTCACGGGCTGGCCTTGGCACTTGGTGATCCAAGACGGTTGCCTCAGGCCAGGAAAGATGCTGAGACAGGGGTGCCTTCAGAAAGAGTCTGGTGGGGGGGGGGGGGGCACCAGTGATGAGTGAGCTGCAGTGGCCTTCCAGGGTTGCCATAATAAAATCCAGTCCGCATGACAGCTGGGCTGAAGGCATTGGCTGCTTCTTTTGCCAGGCTATGGTGGATTCTGACTTGAGGTAAGTAGGTCATCTGGCTCATGTGAAATGAGTGGATGCTGCCAGTTCTACACACCACATTGATGTGGGTTGGTGGTGACATGCCAACTGGCAGTTTCTGCTAATGGCAAGTCAGTGACATGGTTTGCTTACTGCAAGCATGATGATTTTAAAAATGTATTCCCCCTGAGTGAGGGTTGCCAACCAACCAGGAAGAAAAACATCTTTTTGCATTAGGATCAGCTGCCAAACAAGCAACAGACAGGGCCAGTTCCTTTCCGGTGAGCCATTTTTCAAAACAGGGCACTGTCTGGGAACAGAAAGCTTTTGCTCTGCCTCTGCCTCTACCAAAACTTGCTGAACTCCTCCCTGCATTTGTCAGATGCTGCTGGTCTAGTAAACCTATTAAAAACTACTGGGTCTACACTCTGCCCCGCAAGAAATTTCTGGGCCACACCTCCAAACTACTAAAAACCATGGGGCTGGTTTGACCCACTCATAACTCAGTTCCCAAGTCCTACCCAAGAACCAGAGAATTGGAGCCCATAGAGGATTTTGTGGATGGAGGGGGGATATTTTTTTTTCCAGCTCTCCCCTCCGCTGGCAGATCTCTGACACCCCTCCTTCCTGAGCGAAGACAAAAATGTGTGAGCTGGAGGCTAAAAAACTGTGAGCTAGCTCACACTAACTCAGCTTAGAGGGAACACTGCTCATAACTCTGTTCCCAAGTCCTACCCAAGAACCAGAGAATTGGAGCCCACAGAGGATTTTGTGGATGGAGGGGGATATTTTTTTTTTCCAGATCTCCCCTCTGCTGGCAAATCTCTGACACCCTTGCCAATCCTGAGGCCCCCTTTCCCCCAG
>NW_015204956.1:0-1745 GCF_001447785.1 Gekko japonicus | reverse complement strand
AGGAAACCCAAATTTATTCAGCTCCATTAGAGCATAATGAAGAATCGACCTGGGAGTATTCGGAGCCCTGGTGGGGCTGTTTTTTGAGCTAGCAGCTTGTGAGAAAGGGAGAAAAGTACCTCTTTCTCTACCTGTTCTTTCCCATGCATAATCTTATAAACCTCAATCATGTCACCCCTCAGTCATCGTTTCTCCAAGCTAAAGAGCCCTAAGCGCCTTAACCTTTCCTCATAGCCTTTCCTAAGTGCCTTTCAAGAGACTGCGTTCTCTTGAAATGCCTTCTAGCCGTGCCTAAATGAAAGCCAAATATCATCAGCTTTTATTCAGGCGTGGCTATTTCGATAGCCGAATCAGATTCTCCAATCAGTATTTGGCTGAATAATTACTTTTTGGATATTTATTCACCTCAGTGTATACCAAGCACCACACCCCTGTTATCCATTTTGGTCTGCAGTAGAACAGCTCGATTCAAGTCCAGAAGCACCTTAGAGGCCCACAAGATGGGGGTGGGGGTGGGGGGGTATGAGCTTTCAAGCATCAAAGCTCCATTTGTCAGATACAAGTTCAAGTGGAGATCCCCGAGTCCTTATATCCGAGTCAGAGGGTGGAAGGGATCCTTCAAAGAAAGGAGCCGGGACGCAAAGGTGTTGCATAAGTTTTTGTAGACCTGTTCCCACTTCACCAGGGGCAAGACATGACTGCCTGACCAGATGGGGGGTGTACATGTGCTTGTACACACACACGCACACACAGAGAGAAAGAGAGGAGAAGCACTTCACTTTGGCATAATCATAAAGTTTAATAATCCCATGAAAAGAAGATAATGAGAGAAAAAAGGGCCACACCAGTTGGAGTAAAGAGATGAAGAAAAAACAATGGTGCAGTGGGAAGAAAACTTTCTCCAAAATATTAATAACCCCTGTGCATTCAAAGCTGGTTTAGTGAGAGCATGGCTACTTGTGTATTCCACAGATCCCTTGAGGGAAGCTTAATGTGAAACGCATAGGGGTTATTAATATTTTGGAATAAAGTTTTCTTCCCACTGCACCATTCGTTTTTTCCCCCTTTGTCTTTTTGCATGAAAAGGAGGGCAACGTACAGTCTAAAAGAAAGGAGGAAAGAAGAAGGGAATATTGAGAAAAAGTCCGATTATTTAGAAAGAACACACAGAACTTTATTTTTGTATATGGCAATGGCATTAAGACTATTATATGCCCAGAAATAGAAATCTTCAGTAATACCTCCTATAATAGAAGAGCGAATGGTGAAAATGATGGAATCGGCGGAGATGGCTAAACTTACTTCTTTGAGTAGAGAAAACACATTAAACACATTTGTAGCTAACTGGAAACCTCTGATGGACTTTATGCAGGAAACAGAAAAAATGAACTGATTATTTATGGGTTTGAAGAATAAGAGGGCGAGAAATGAATTATAGATAAAAGAGAGGGGTTTTTTTTCTTTTATGGATTTATAGAGAGAGAGTAGAGAATTAGGACATACCAGTTGTAGATAAAAATAGAAATATATCCTCTTTTTTCTTTTTTCTCTTTTTTTTTTGATTTTTCTTAATTCTATTTTCTGTTTGTCTTGTTTTCTTTTATATATTTCCGTTAAAAGTTTAATAAAATTTGGGGGTGGGGAGAAAAAGTCCAATTACTTAGGTAACGACTACATTATTAAAAAAGAAGAACTTCTGAAAGCCTCTTGATTTATGATCGTTTCAGAGGGCAGCCCTGTTGGTC
>NW_015204955.1:0-1513 GCF_001447785.1 Gekko japonicus | reverse complement strand
AAGACAAATTATATGTCATGTTTAAATTACGACGGCCAGTTTTAGCAAACAAAAGCCCCTTCGGAAAGCAGAACATTTTTGTATCTTGAAATGATAGGGTGGAAGGAAAAGCAGTATTTGATCCCTCTTCCGCTGCAACTTTCCCTTCCCTGCAGGGTTCCAAAACCGAAATGTGACACTAACAATGATACGTACCAAGAGTCACACTGCTGCCCGCCGCTTTTAACTCCGTGCCAGCAATTTCAAGCGGGGAGAAAGCCGCGCTGCTAAGACAGAACTAGCCAAGCGCGGCTAGTCACCTGCCGCGTCCCGCAGTTCAAGACAGTTGCATTCGAGCAATGGATCCAACTCCGATCTAGCGTCTGTCCAGGCATCTGTAGCTGATCTGAAACATCAGTCGATGGGATATACAGACCTGTGGAAGGCGGGGCTTAGTTCACGACATCTTTTGTGAGGTGAGCGGATGTTGGAGTTTGAATGCTCTGACAGTTATTTTGGGTTGATTGGACTGGGCCGGGCCATAGAGGTGGGGGTTGGTTGGCTGGATCTTGAGCAGGTGAGTGATCAGTTGACCCGAAGAACCTGCGAATAGATCGAGCTGTTTCTGAGAGAAGGGGCGGGAGGGCAGAAGGAGACGCCACTTCATCCCCCCCTCCCATGACACCCCTCTCCAACTTTCCCCTCTCACAATAGCGTCTCTAGGCAGAGGCCGTGCAGTTTGGAGCTATCCCTTGGCAATGCGTCTCTATTGGGACTTCGGTGAGAGCTCTACAATTGTTTCTCTCAGTCTCGGTTACTTGGGAGTAAGCTATTTCTGAGTAAGTAAGCGTAGGATGGGGCCGAAAGGGGAGACGCTGGGATGGCCCCTGCTTTTGAAGAGCCCCGCCCCTAGCCCCTCACCCAAGGGAACGGCGATCCCTCGTGAACCCCCCCCGAATCGACCCCTGCTTAACATCATACTAAAGACTAACTAACGGCCCTGCAAGGCCAACTATGTACATACCCACCCAGCACACCCCAGGTCCATTGAAGGGTTTGAATTTCCAGCCAAAGTGGCCATTGGTTGGGGCTGGGGGAAGTAGAATCCACTGTTCCTATGGTTTACGGGAGCCAAGCTCCGGCCTGTGCCGCGGACCCCTGGTTGCAGTCCGCGTATATAACAGTTGAAGATAGGGCCATGCATGGTTGGAGAGTCCCCCAGCACAAGGCTTTGGCAAGCCATTGGCTAAGAGTCCCCCTGAGTCTCCATCAATTAATCATATAACCTGTTAACACATTCCGGTTTTCATTCATTGGCTGTGGTCACACAAACTAAACAATCCACTTTCAATCCACTTTCCAACTGGATTTTGCCAGTTTACACAGTAAAACTCCAGTGGGGAAGTGCACTGAAAGTGGATTGAAAGTGGATTATTTAGTGTGTGTGACCACAGCCATTCATAACAATATCAATGCCTGGAGATAAATGAACTGAAGTAAAAATCAAATTATCTAGAGTAGCCAAAACAGCCAG
>NW_015204954.1:0-1559 GCF_001447785.1 Gekko japonicus | reverse complement strand
TGCAGGGTAAGGGGGGAGCCGTGCTGGGCTCAAAAAGTCCATCCATCCTCCGTCCATCTTCAGCCCCTGGCAAGCAGCCCTTGGCAGCAGGAGGAAGTGCTTTTCCACAGAAAGGGTCCTGGGGCGGGAAGGGTTAACCGATGAGCGCTGTTGGGGAAAGAGGGAGGAGGGGGGAGAGTCACCATGCCCCGGGAGGGGGGCAGAGACCGGGGAGCTCACATGAGCCACATGAGCCCCGCCCACAACCCGGGGATATCCATCCTGTCCCCACCACCACCACCCCTCTTCAAGGTCGCTGCTGGTAATGCCCATGGGGGGGGCAGATTCAACTCGCAGGAAGGGTTTTCAGACTCTCAGAGCCCTGGCTTTGTCATCTGCCTGGAGTCTGGGGGGGGGGAGGCGGGCAGGGCAAAGAAGCAGAGAGACCCTTACCTGCGGGGGGCGGCCCCGGAGTTCCTACAAAAGAGAGAGAAAAAGAAAGAAGATTTTCTTTATTTATTTACCTATCCCTGCCCTAGGAGCTGCGGTGGCTCACGTGGTTAAGAGGTTGAACTGCAGGCTGTGGAAGGTCGGTAGTTCAGCCGTTCGAGACCCGAGTGTGCCGCATGACGGAGTGAGCTCCCGTCTCTCGTGCCAACCTAGCAGTTCAAAAGCAAGAAATTGCAAGTAGATAAATAGGGGTACCACTTCGGTGGGAAGGTAACAGCGTTCCGTGCGCCTCGCCACATGACCACAGAAATGACTTCGGACAGCGCTGGCTCTTCGGCTTGGAAACGGAGATGAGCACCGCAACCCTAGAGTCTGATTCGACTGGTTTTTGAGCAAGGGAACCTTTACCTTCATCCCTGCCCTGCCTTCCCTCCAGGCTCAAAGCAGCCGACAGAAATGATGAAAACATCACAGCTTAATAAACCAAATAAAGTCCCTCAAATCTGCCTACCCCCCAAGGTGCCAGCTGTTCACATCCCCTCCAAGGCCCTGGCAAGCAAACAGGCCCTGCAGCACCTCTGGAAGGTCTCAGAGGAGGGCCCCCCTCACCTTTTCAGGGACCCCCTTCCCCAGAGCGGGAGGTCCTATGAAGTAGGCCAGGGGGAGGGGTTCTGGTCATGGGGGAGGGGCCTCTGGTGGATGCCAGGGAAGCCCCACCCCCAGAGGGGAGGAACAGCCCACCTGTGGGCAGCCAGAGGACTGCAGTTGGGGCCCGGGAACACCTGGGGGGAGAAAATCCTTCCCAGACAGAGTGGGGGGGCAGCAGGTTTGCTTCCTGCCGAGGGTCCAAAGGCCCCCCCCCTTGTCCTCTCGGTCACCCTCCTCTGTGCTTTTTCTAGCATTCTGAGTCCGGCCTAAATGGCTGAAGAAAGTAAAACATTTGACTGTATCCCTAGACAGTTGGGGGTCGTCCCGTCGGCCTGGAAATGGCAGCCCCCCAAACTGGCTGTGAGAAGAGCCCCCCAAGGACATTTTGAGGTTGGGCCCCCTCATTTCTCCCTGTCCAGTCGATCCGATTAGGGGCAGATTCTGGAACAGGAGGGGGAGTGTGTGTCCCACCCCCCCCCACA
>NW_015204953.1:0-1570 GCF_001447785.1 Gekko japonicus | reverse complement strand
AATTCTGGCTTTGGCCACTGGAGACCGCTGTTCAGTACGGGTGTAGTTACACCCACCCCCCAAACCATGTGGTTTGTCTGTTTGTTCTTTAACCAAAAATAACGGAACTCCTTAGAGGAGTCCCTCCAAAAATTGACCAGTCCAGGGACGGTCGAATGATACAGGAGGGGCTCGCTGGCGGCGTCTGAAAGGAAAAAGGGAAAAGTTAGAGGGAGAGATGCCGGGAGACACAATTCACCTACTTTAGCTTTAATGAAGGAAAAAAATGGGGAAAAGTCGTTCTGAGAAACGCACTTTCTGGTCAAGGAAACCAGACTCTTAACCCCTTGCTATAGTTTTCTTTTGATTCCTTACACAGGCACACATCTTTTGTGAATTTAATACAAATCCACACCCTTGGTGGACAAATATTAGCAGTCTAACACAGACACAGAAAGGTGGCTTTTATTTGTATACCATCCCAGAATGCAAACCTCCTAAGACTTCAAGAGAGCCATCCCGTCCCCCCTCAACCTCCTCTTCTCCAGACTGAACATTCCTTCCCAAGTCCCTCAGCCTTTCCGCATAGGTCTTGGTCAGGAGGAGGCTTTGTCAAAGAGACAAGAGCTAGACTCTCCTCTTCTCATGGAATCACAGAACCATCGAATCGTAGAGTTGGAAGGGGCCACACAGGTCATCTAGTCCAACCCCCAGCTCAATCCCTGACAAGGGTTTGTCCAGGCGCTGCCGGAAGACTGCCATGGAGGGGGAGCTCACCACCTCCCCAGGCAGCTGATTCCACTGTGGCACAACTCTGACTGTAAAGAAGTTTTTCCTGATAAACAAATATAAAGCCAACAGTCGTGATAGTCTGACCCGCAATCAACAGTCATAAGACTTATAAGGAATGCTGTACATGTATTGTGCTCTGAAGCATTACAATATGATACACAACTTAATAGAATTTATAAACCAAGGTACAATGTCGTCTCCGGATTATTTACCAACGTTTCAAAAAAATGAATCTTCTTCAGGAGATATTCTGGAGTGCACAAAAATACAATTTTTAGAATATGTACTACACCAATCACAAGAAACAAGAGACAATACAATAATCTTACTGCTTACTGCTTTTTCCTAGCATCCAGCTGGTACCTTCCCGCCCTTAATTTACACCCATTCTTGCGAGTCTACACCAAACTGGCTCACAAGAGGAGTTTGGATGTATACCCCGCCCTTCACTACCCGAAGGCGTCTCAGAGCGGCTTACAAACACCTTTCCCTCCCCCTCCCCACAACAGACACCCTGTGAGGTAGGTGGGGCTGAGAGAGCACTTGACAGAAACTGCTCTTTTTCAAGAACAGCTCTTATCAGAACTGCGGCTTGCCCAAGGCCATCCAGCCAGGTGCAAGTGGAGGAGTGGGGAATCAATCCTGGTTCTCCCAGATTAGAGTCCGCGCACTTAACCACGACACCAAACTGGCTCTCACACCAAACTGGCTAGTTTGTGTGCATCTATGTGTGTGTGTGTACAGTGCCCTCAAGTCATAGCTGAGATTGCAACCCTATAGGGTTTTCAAGGCATGACAC
>NW_015204952.1:0-1505 GCF_001447785.1 Gekko japonicus | reverse complement strand
AATAAATAAGATTAATTTAATTAATTAAGAAATCTCAGGCAATTTCTGGTGAATGCAGGATATAAATGTTTTAAATAAATGTTTTCAAATTATACACTTCTTGATGATTATCTGTACCAGGCTAGTTAGGTTTTTTTTTTTAAATGCAGGAGATCTTAATAATAAAGATTTCAGAATATGTCTGCAATGAATAAGCCATAGTACTGGTATGACAGATTGCAAAGAAAAGCAGGCTTTTAACAATGCTGCTTATGTCAGAGAGTCAGGGAGTTCAAGAGTTAATCTTCCCTGGAGAGAAAAGCTTATGTTATTGGCTGCTCTACTCACTGTCTGATTGGCCAGCATCAGCTTATAGAGGAAATGAAACAGCTGATCTGGAGGGGGAAATTTCATTCTCCTTTTGGTCTTTGTCTGAAATATAACGGCTGGTACATCTATCACAAAGTACCTCTCAAAGAAAGAACTAGAAAACCTTAAAATCAAACTACAAATACACTCTCTTGTATGATCTAAGAATTCAAATCTGTATATAGTATGAAGTTTTACCCCAGCCTTTCTAAACCTTGACAATATCCTATTATATATATTCCCTGCCTGTTCAATAAAATATCATTTCTGTTTTGAAGTTACTTTGCCTCAAGTGCCATTACAATGAAGATTTAAATATAAGACAAGAATGCTCCTGTATTTTCCCATAAGTTCCTGTGCTGGGTCAGACAGCTAAAGTTTATAAAATAAAGAAGAAATACATGCTACTGAAGGGCAGCTCAGTCACAGAGGGGAACTAAAAAAATTGGGCAGGGGGTGGGAAAATCTGCCTGGAAGTGGGGAAGTATCAGAGGTCTAACTGGTATTACAGCTTGGATGCAGAAGGAACATGTTACAAAATTAACTCTGTCCCTCATATTTGCAGAAGCATGTAACAAGATTATCCAAGTTCTATTTTCACCAGCAGATATCTTGTTTAATGACTTCATTTATGCTGCACCTTTCTCTCTAATAGAGACCTAAAGAAGCTGACATTGTTCTCCTATCCTTGATTTTATCCTCACAACAACTCTGTGAGGTAGGTTAAGTTGACAGTGTTTGACTTGCCCAAGGTCACCCAGCAGGCTTTCATGGCAGAGTGAGGAAGTAAACCTGTATCTCCAAGATCCTTGTCCAACACTCTTGCCACTACACCACACTGGCTCTTATGCGTAGTCTTAGTAAAAGCCCACAGTCTGAAACATTAAAGCAGTGTCTTCATTCTCAGCATGTCCAGCCACTTCTCATTCTCTGTAACATTGACTACCCCACTGGATTCAGACTGTAAGAGGGACTATCACCTGCAATCACCTTTTCCAGAGTTAGTGTTCACCCATGACCCAGAATGCAAGTCTACTACCCTTTTCCATCACTGGATTTCTTACACATAGGCTTTCCCTGCTGGCAAGAAGTTGAAATATCTGAGTAAACTGATTATGCAAAATGGCTTCCTCCTGCTCTCACAATAGAGTTGCCAG
>NW_015204951.1:0-1524 GCF_001447785.1 Gekko japonicus | reverse complement strand
GTTTGTGGGCCCGTAGAATTGGACCCCCTAGTCCCCCAATGTTCTTAATACTTAGTTGGTTTCTTGGGGATAGGGTCCAGACACTACCCTGCAAGTTTGGAGCCTCTCCCTCAAACTTCCTCCCCTCCAGCCCCCAGAATATACCCTATGTTTTCACCATTGACTTCAATGGCCCATAGGATATAATGTATTTATACACACACACACACACACACAAACACACACTTGGTGTGTATTTCTGTCTGCATTTGAAACAAATCCCAACCTCATATCGATGGCACCCTATAATTGGGGGGGGGGGAGAGAATGACAGTTCCGTGTACATATGCATCCTCTATTATAACTCTCCTTTTTAGAATGACCTGCAATCTACCATTCAGCAATTTGTGAAGAACAGAATGGTTGGGGACAGCATTTTTCCAAAAAGAATGCAGTTGTAGCTTATGGAATGGTTCAGGGGGATGCATCCTTCTGAGTCATGGGCGTTTCTGGATTCTTAATTTGAGTGAAATCTTGCTGGCAGGTTCCAACCAAAACTGGCAATGGATTTAACCCCCATGGTATGCCATGAACGACGGGAGAAATGAATGAACCAGAGAAACACAATGAATTGATGCAATTAGTGTTTTTTTTAATGAGAAAAAAATGAAAGATGTGTACAATCGTAGAGAGACAAGGATGAAGAGACGCTGTGCTATCTATTCCAACAAACAAAACCATCACCTTCCTACTGGAGAGGGCTAAGATGTTAGAAAGGCAACATAGAACATAGGAAAGATCAGAAAAGTTCTACAGAGGTTGAAGTGATGACAGATAACTACTGGTACCATGGAGATTATGAGAAAGACATAGCCAATGCTCTCTCTACCTGTAACTGTGGAGAGCCTCTTTCCATTGGAGCTAGCAATACAGAGCTGAACAGGGCAGTGGACTGATTTGGCACAAGACATAGCCATCGTTTCCTTGGCTAGCCAACATAACCTGTTGGGTCCAGCAACACCCCCTCTAAGCTATGGAATCTTGTGAGCAAAAATTCTACTTTGTGAGCTAACTTGTGAGGCAGAGATGTTCTGCCAGACCTTTGGTTGAGGCCAACAATGGTTCCCTTACATTTCCCCGGCACCCTCCCCCAACCATGAAAATCTGAATGCTAGATATTCCATCTTGTTTTTAAAGTGCTTAAATATTTATGCTGAATGTTTTAATATGGAATTCTTGTTTTAATTGGTTTTAAAATTGTGTTGAATTGATGCTGTTGTAAACCACCCTGAGCCCTGCGTAAGCGGGGAAGGGCGGTTAAGAAATCTAATGAAATAAATCAGTCAATCCGGCATTAAAGTTGTGAGCGAGTGATTCGGCTGCTGCATAAATTAGGTTGCTCTGGAGCCCTCCTTCCTGAGCTAAGACGAAAATGTGTGAGGCTAAAAAAACCCTGTGAGCTAGCTCACACTAACTCAGCTTAGAGATAACACCAGGTCCAATCGTGAATCTAAAATAAGCCACCCAATTTAAGACAAGAGAAGT
>NW_015204950.1:0-1612 GCF_001447785.1 Gekko japonicus | reverse complement strand
AAGTATTTTGAAATACTAAAAGAATTCATATAAAGTTTAATTTTTAGAATGTCATTGTAATGATATGTTCAATCATTTTTAATTGAAGAAGAAGAAGAAGAGATTGGATTTATACCCCGCCCTTCACTTGGGAGTCTCAGAGCGGCTTACAAACTCCTCTCCCTTCCCCTCCCCACAACAGACACCCTGCGAGGTGGGTGGGGCTGAGAGAACTCTGACACAAACTGCTCTTTTTCAAGGACAGCTGTGCCAGACCCAAGGTCAAATCAGCAGGTGCAAGTGGAGGAGCGGGGAATCAAACCCGGTTCTCCCAGATTAGAGTCCGCACACTTAACCACTACACCAAACTGGCTCTCTTAACCACTACACCAAACATGTTTTTAGCTCTTGTTTTAATGGAAGAAAAGGAGTGTTTGTGATGTAACGTTTTGATGGGAATTAATGCAGGTATTTATGCCCATTAATTTAGTCAACCTTGAAGACCTGTCGTGAGTCCTAAATTTATAGTTATAAAAAGTTTAGAACTTCAAAAGGAATAGGGAGGTGTGATCCTCCCTTGTTGAAGTCTCTGCCAATTTCAGTCATATTGACCTGGTAGCAGTTTTTGTTTTGTGGAAAGCAGCTCTGAATGAGAGCTTATGGTTAAATGAGAGACACAGAACATATTCAATGTATTAGATGCTTGGATTGAATATCTACATATGTATTATATTATTTTAAAGAAGGAAAATACTTTTTTGGCACCCCAGCCTGTTTAAAGGGGTAGTACTTACCTCCAGTCGCCATTGGCTTCCCCCTTTTTAGAAGGGGAACGGGAGACCTCAGAAATAGGGTCGGCTACCTGGTTTCGTCACCAAAGGTAAGCCCACGTGCATGAGAGAGCCATAGGAGACGTCTGCCTCGTCATCTCTCTCTTCGACTCTCGGTCAGCCCATCTCCGTTCTCCACTCTGCATCTCCTTCCTCCTAGGTCTCCCTTTTTGTTCCCCTTTAATTCTTTTCTCTAACCCTCCCCTCCTCCTTACTGGACACCGAGGTGTCAATCTCAAGTGGCCCCGCCTCCTTACAAGAGCTCCCATGCTCTGCCAGGTGCGGGGGTGTTTTGACCGGGCAGCGCGAAACAACCACCTTTGTCAGGGTGCAATGGCCCTGTGGGCCTCGGCAATGGCAGCGTCTCCTGGGGACTTGCCCTTTTGCTGCGTACACGGGGACGTGCTCTGCAGGGAAGGGGCTGAGCTGCGGCCGGGCACCCACTGTTCCCGTTGCTCCCTGCATCTCGGTCAGCTGTCTCTTCGCCCGTTTCAGAGCCCTGAGACTTCCCCCCGAGGTCGTTGGGGCTCAAGGGAGAGGCCTGGACTGTCGGAGTTGGGACAACTTTACATTTTGAACAGTTATTATGTATTGTAACAGAGAGAAATCCTGAAAGAGTTGGAAAATGGACAAGAGCTGTGCCAGGTTTGTGTGGACATAAAAACATAAATCATGAATAAACAGAAAGAAACTAAAATGAAAAGGCTAATGAGAAGAAGTGTTCTGAAGTGTTTCTTTTGAAGTTTCAGGGTGGAACCAACTGTTGAGTTCAGACAAGAACCAAAAGTCATTAAATCATGCAC
>NW_015204949.1:0-1997 GCF_001447785.1 Gekko japonicus | reverse complement strand
GGGCCAGTCAGGTCTCCAGAAGTGGTAGTGCCCTCAGGCTTGGAAAGTTTGGTGTAGTGGTTAGGAGCACGGACTCGAACCTCGGAGAACCGGGTTTGATTCCCCACTCCTCCACATGCAGCTGCTGGTGTGACCTTGGGTCAGCTACAAGTTCTCTTGGAGCTGTTCTCTGAATAGCAGTTCTCTCAGAGCTGCCTCAGCCCCACCTACCTCACAGGTAGGTCTGTTGTGGGGAGGGGAAGGGAAAGGAGATTGTAGGCCGCTCTGAGACTCCTTCGGGTAGTGAAGGTAAAGGTAAAGGTTCCCTTGCTCGAAAGCCAGTCCAATCCGACTCTAGGGTTGCGGTGCTCATCTCCGTTTCAAACGCCGAAGAGCCTGCGCTGTCCGAAGACGTTTCCGTGGGCTCTGAGACTCCAAGTGAAGGGCGGGGTATAAATCCAATCTCTTCTTCTCTTCTTCTTCTTCTACTTGCAATTTCTTGCTTTCGAACTGCTAGGTTGGCAGGAGCTGGAACTAGAGACGGGAGCCCACTCTGTCATGCGGCACCCGGGTCTCGAACTGCTGAACAACTGACCTTCCACAGCCTGCAGTTCAGCGTCTTAACCACTTGAGCCACTGCAGCTCCTTGGGTAGTGAAGGGTGGGGTATAAATCCAATCTCTTCTTTTTCTTCTTCTAGTGAGGCTTGAGCATGAACACAAGCCCCAGACAAGGAACTGGAGGCAAGGCACTGGCACACAGGCTTGCCCCTAGCAGACCAGTTGATCCAGCAAGGCTGCTGTCCCCAGCCTCAGCTTAAATAAGCTGGGAACCAATCAGGCTCAGCTGCCCCTCTGACAGGTGTTGAGCTCCTGTGGCTGCACTATGCGCTGGTCAGGATCCTGAAAAACTCCGGTTCTGGAAAGGGGGTTCATGCAGCCAGTCGAGTACGTCACCTCCTTTGGGCCACCTTGGCCCGCGTCTTCTTCTGTCCCTGCAGAGTGAGAGTATCTCCTAGGGGGTTATGGGCAGTGTTCCCTCTAAGCTGAGTTAGTGTGAGCTAGCTCAGTTTTTGAGCCTCTGGCTCACACATTTTTGTCTCAGCTCAGGAAGGAGGGCTCCAGAGCAAACTAATTTATGCAGTAGCCAAATTGCTTGCTCACAACTTTAATGCCAGGAGCTCACAAGGTAGAATTTTTGCTCACAAGGCTCCACAGCTTAGAGGGAGCATTGGTTACGGGCCCAGGTTCGTGTCCTGCCCAGCAGAGGGGTGGTGGCAGGTTCAGGCAGGATGGCCTCTGGTGCTGCTAGACCACTGTCAGCAGGCGCCTCGGCCATGTTAGACTCCCCCTGGTCCTGCTGGTCTTTCTTAGCTGCTGGCCTGGGCTCCTTGGGCTCTTCCTCTGAGGACTCTGAGTCTCTGAACTGGTCAGCAGGGGTCATGATGCATTTTTTCCTGATGAAACAATAGAGAATTGTGCTTGAGCATGGTCAACGGGGCAATACAGCCCTCCAAGATCTTTCGAATGCTGGCATTCCAGAATAAATGTATTTCTCGCTTCTCTGTTAAAATCTTATTGCCACTTCTCCATATTTTTAGTAGCAGCCAACTCCTAAACATAGATCATTGTCAGCAAAACAGAAATGCCTTTCAGTTTCTTGAGGAAAACCCCGAATGAGGGAAATAAATAATCCTTCACTGCAAAGTTCCTATTAACCTTCCTTTTTAAAAAAAAAAACCCCTGAACAAGACATTAATCCGGTGATAAGACAAGCGTTGTGAATGCATGACCACGTATAAGAAAACCTTTGGGCTTGGATGATTAGCTTGACAAACTGCCCATTGTTTAAAAGAAGAGAACTAAATAGCTCACTCACTCAGATCTTGTAGAGGACGACTCCCCAACACACGGGGTAATAGTCATTAGTCATACATACACTGACAGAAAGCGGCTTCTTAATGAACTGGTTACAGGAATTCACAAAAGGACACTACAGCCTTTTTCAGATGGTCGATTT
>NW_015204948.1:0-1420 GCF_001447785.1 Gekko japonicus | reverse complement strand
CATCTTGCTTCTTAACAATCCGTTCATCGTTCACATTTTCTATGTTCGGAAACTGAATGAGAAAACAAATCCTTTGTGTGTACAAAGAGAATTAGAAAAATACAGTATTATAGAAATAATCATTCTTTCATTTGAAGTTCTAAGTGGCTTACACAGGCTGGCTAGAATTAATGCCCAAAATTTAGAAATTATCAAAAGAGCAGCTCACACAACTGACCTTTCTGCCTATGTTTTTCAGACATTTCTCAACTGATCATAATAACTTTAAGTATACTTTTGCCTGCATAGTTTGTACTGATAGCCATGGTCCAGAGTTTTATTGTGCTTAAAAAGAGAAGTGGTGGCGATCAACAAGATGTACAAAATAAGTGGACTACAGCTAAGATACAGTCATAAAAACACAGTGGGTATTTTAATAGAAAATAATTTTAAAAAATATTTTTTCAATCTTTCTTTTAAGTGTCCTGCATACAGTTCATCAGCGTATGACAACTTTAGGGCAAGCTTTTTCACCTTGTATACATGCACGGGGAAACCACAACTGGCTGCAGTTGACCCAATAAGAGGTATACCTGACCATGTGAAAAAGCCAGAAGACAGCAGACAGGGCAGTGTTGTGTACTGATGCAATTAGTTCAGAAATATTAGAAAAGATATGTCTGTAGGATATAGCACTGAGCCACATAAACATGACACAAGGGGCACCCAAAGGTGCTTTTCTTTACAGAGATAGCTGGGGGGGAGGGATTTTCATAATATTGCAATGAGCCTCCTCAAGTCAGGAAAACAACTAATTCAACCTTCAACAAACACTCCCTAAATAGTTCTCTAAAAATGTATGACCACTGCATGTATGTGAAAAGAGTCAGAGTGTCAAATAGGGTTGCCAGGTCCCTCAAAGTCCCCAGTGGGGGACTTTGGGGGGTGTTAATGGAGGGGGTGGGGCATCCCCAGCATGATGACATCACACCGACATGACATCATCATGGTGGGGAGCAGAGGCCCCTGACTCTCCCCAGCAGCGTTTAAAGACATTGTTTAAAAAACCTGCTGGGGGGAAGCCGCATGCGCCTGCCCTCTGAGCCCTGAATTCGGAGCTCAGAGGGCAGATGCACGGCCCTCACCTTTCCCCAGCAGTGCTTAACGACTTCCTTGAAAGGCTGCTGGGGGGGGGGAGGCCAGGTGGTCACTCTTGGGAGCAGGGCTTCCCCCCCATCTGCCAGTTGGCTGGTGGGAAGTAGCTCCTCCAAATTGGGACACCCCCCCAAACCCTAGTGTCAAATAAAAATGGCATCACAGAGATACACAGAAGTTATCGGAACATGCTCAGAAAGGCTCCTAGTGAAATGTAAAGCTTAGGGAAACCATGGGACTTCGCCAAGTGCCTTGCCATTGACAAAAGTTTTCCAAAACTTGATCC
>NW_015204947.1:0-1509 GCF_001447785.1 Gekko japonicus | reverse complement strand
CGGCTTACAGGGGCAGAAGCCCATACATAGAAACCAATAAAATCCAATAAAATCACAATAAAATCAAAAATCACAATCAATGATGTCCTGTTAAGAATAAGGTGCTTTAAATTTCCAAGATGGTCTCAAGTTATTACTCTTGTCCAGTAAGTGGTCCGAGCCAGTCGGCTGGTCTTGCTGCCATGTGGTTCACAAGGCTGCCGGGATGTCGCGGCACTTCCTATCAGATGGTATTTCCACCGTTGGTGATGGTGGTGAGAGCGGTGAGAGCGGCGGCCCCTTTTGCACTTTGTACTGAAATGGGCCAATCCTTGATTGAAATTAAAGCATGGACTTTTAAATTTTGGCTAAAAATTTATTTTAGGGCCGAACCTGGCACTACTCTCTTATCTGGAGAGTGATTCTTACAATGCAACTTGGTTGGATGGAATTATGTCCAAACTTAATCATATTGGGATTGCAGTAGATGATTTACTTCTGTCCTTCTGTCATATAATGTTAGGTTTATTAAACAGAGGCTCTTGGAACGGAAATCCCACTAACTCTGCCCTGCTCAGCCTTATATATGTTCTCCCACTTTTTAAAGTTTAGATACCCAGCCTGGGATAATGTCCCATTACTTATACGATCTTGAGATTCCTTCCCAATGTAGAGCTTTTATGCTGCCTAGAATGAGCACATTCCCCTCTGATGTTCTCTGTGGGAGATATCATCAAACCCCCTTTTTATGAGAGACTTTGCCCTTGTGGTGTGAATCTTCCAAAATCAATCCAGCATATAATGTCTGAGTGTCAACTTAATGACAGTTTATGTTGGGAATTGTTTAGAAATTTATCCCAGGTAATTGATCTTAAGAATGTTGTGATCAGTTGTTGGTTCTTATTGAATGACTCGGTAGCAGAAATTACTAGAGTGGTTGCAAAATTTCTGGAAGAAATTCTTAAAGCCAAATCTAATGTTTTTATAAATTGATTCTTATATAATCTTATGTATCTATGTTTTAACTTACGTATGGATTTTAATTCTATATATTGATCCTAAATGTCATGTTAAATTTACTATGTCAATTATGGTATTGTACTTGTACTTCTACTAGGTAAGCAATGGCAAAATTACCTCTGTTTGTCTTGGCCTTGAAAGCCCTATAGGGTCATCATTCACCAGTATTGTACTGAAAATGTAGCATCCTGTCCACCACATCATGGATGCCATTACCTTTGGTGTAGATGAGTAGATGTGCTATCATGACTTTGCACAATAGTGGGTAAGCACATAGCCAGCAATGATTTTTAAGAACATAGCCATCAATGATTTTTAAACGTCTATGAACTGGTAGAGGCCAAGGAAGTATTAAGGGGGTATTGCTGTACAAATCCTCCAATATGTGGATTTCTCTGCAGGAGAGCACGGAGTCAAGGAGGACGTAGTGTTACAGAACTCACTTCCTAAAACGTTCCACTGTGTTTTGTCCTTTCAGCTCCTTAGACACATTTAAAATTATTCTTTATT
>NW_015204946.1:0-1410 GCF_001447785.1 Gekko japonicus | reverse complement strand
TGTCTAGTTTCAAGGGAACCGTGGGAGCGTGCTGGATTCCCAGCTTCAGCGCTAATGGCCAGAGGGCCTTCTCCCGCACGTGGGAGTGTGACTAATTGGCCAGGGCAGTGGGGGGGTGCATACGAATACCCTATATCCTATTATGCCCAGGGGCAGCCACCATTCTTAACAGTGCCTATGTTAATGCATCTATAGCTCTTCAATAAAGTGTTGTTGTTGTTGTTCAGTCGCACAGTCGAGTCCGACTCTTCGCTACCCCATGGACCAGATCACGCCAGGCCTTCCTGTCTTCCGCCGTCCTCTGAAGTTTGCTCAATTTCATGTTCGTTGCATCTATGACACTGTCTAACCATCTCATCCTTTGCTGTCCCCATCTTCTTTGACCTTCAATCTTTCCCAGCATCAGGGTCTTCTCCAGTGAGTGCTCCCTTCTCATTTGGTGACCAAAGTATTTGAGCTTCAGTTTCAATAAAGTATTACCTTTCCTGATAAGAGTGTACTACGTTGTTGGCTGTGGGTTCTGATATTCTGTTAAGAATGGCGGCTGCCCCTGGGCATAATAGGATAGGTCGAACTGTTACCACTTGCCAAATACTGTTATAACAACATGTGCCACTCCTCTATTGGGATGTCCCCATTTAAAGCATTGTATGGTTATGACAGCCCGCCTGTCCCATTTCTGAAAGGAGAAAATGACTTGGGGTCGGGGGACGCTGCTCAGTGGTGTGAAAAATTGAGAGACTCATGGCCTCTCCTATGTAAGACGTTAAATGCTGCCAAGAACGTGTACAAACATCAGGCTGATAAGAGAAGGGTGGCGGGTTGGGCTCTACAGCCTGGGGACTCAGTCTATGTGTCTACTAAGAACATTCAGATGCTGCGCCCTAGCCGCAAGTTGGGCTGGAAGTACATTGGTCCGTTTCCAGTGAAAAGAGTGATCAATAATGTAGCTGTGGAACTGGATCTGCCTAAAAACTTGAGAAAACTACATTTCCTTCTTTATTTCCTTTCAGTCTCCTTGAGAGGGATTCCGGTTCCAGTCCTTCGAAACCTGTTCCCCCCCCCCCCGATTTTGATTGAGGGCGAGGAACATTATGAGATATCTAAGATTCTGGACTCTAAACTCTAACGTGGAAAATTGATGTATTTGGTTGAATGGTCCGATTTTGGACCCCAGCACCTCGAATGGGTGGAAGTAGGGGATATTTGGGCCCCTCGCCTGTTGCAGACCCAGCAGTTCGAAAGCCCGTTAAAGGGCAAGTAGATAAAATGGGCACCCACCTCAGTTGTAGTGGTGACGGCGGAGAACAATGAGTGGCGGCGGCAGAAAAAAATGGCGGCTGGCGAGACGAGGCGATGGATGAAGGAGGCCGGATCAACTAGGCACGGAGGCGGAGTGACGCGGCAGGC
>NW_015204945.1:0-1535 GCF_001447785.1 Gekko japonicus | reverse complement strand
TCCCACTGTAAGCCAGGAAACAAAATGGCTGCCCTACACAAAATGGCCCCTAAAATACAAAATGGCCACCAACCCCCCTCAGCCAGTCTAGGGAAATAGAAACTCAGCCAAGGAAATAGAAACTCAGCCAAGCCACCGAAAGTGAAACCTGCTAAGCCAATGGGAACGGACCCACACCACCCAGCTAAAACAATCAGGCCAAATTCTTGTCAAATGGGGGGGGAGAAGGGAGGAGGAAGAAAGAGCCCCCTACTGAACTTCCACAGGTAAACCCCTAGACCCAGCAGGGCCCCAAAGGGCAGGGGAACAAAACCTTCCAAACCCCGTCCCCTCGCGCTCTGCTGCCCCAAGCCCGGCCCCCGTAACTCCAACTCCAGACAATTAGGGACAATGGGCCACTCAGCGTAGTACAACGGGTTTACTCAACGTAAACGCAGCCCAACCGCCCCCTGTTACCACCACAGGCGTGTATGGAAATTTGAATATTTATTCATTGTATAATTTTGTATAAATCTCAGTGAACTTTTTCAGCAATTTATTCTGTATTTACTGTACTCTATTTGCTGTACCCCGAGTTTCTATGTTTAATTCTTGTTGGGATCATGTCCATGCTCAATCATAGATTCGCCTTTTCGGCGGAAGAAGAAACTCAGGATATTAGGAAACAACTCTGGACTTAAGCGGGTTAATAGAAATCCTTCCGATTGGGCTCAATTGGATTTTCTAAACAAAAAAGAGATTTGCATGTCTCTTCATGCAGCATGTCTCACTGAGTACTGTAACTCGGTCCTAATTCCGAGAGGTCTTAGGTTACAGAAGGGGGCTGCTATGTTCCTTCACAAAGATGAATTTAAAAGTAAATGGATGACCATCCTTAACAAATGTTCCTTTGATTTGATGTTATTGCTTATAGACGAGGCTTCCCGGGAGGCAGCAACCATTCAGACAGAAATTAAAGAGATAGAACAGAAACTGAAACTCTCTTTAAACCAGGAGGAGTTTGAGGGCAAACTTAAGACTTTAGAGGAAGAACTAAAGAATTATGAAGAGAGAACGAGGGAGATTAAACTCAAAAAATTAGACAGGGACCAGAGGGATTATACCCTGAATAGGATATATAAATGGAACTCCCCGACAGCTACTGTAGTTAAGAGAGTTTCCTGGGCTGACACAAGAGCACCGGTGTCCGATATGGAAACAACCGAAGCTGAGGATTCAGCCACCACCTCCGGTGAGGAGGGCAGTGTCGGAAGGACTTTTTTAGATCGCAGAGCAAAAAACAAGAGAGAGCCATTGCCACATCAGGGTTACAAACGCGGAAGGAAGAAAAACTACTAGTCAATTTATCTAGCCGTATTTTGACTAAGGAAATGCAAGACGTGTTAAATTTAGGACTAGGATTTGTCTTTTCTCCCCCTTACCATGCTTTTCAAACAAGGATTGACGTATTCAAATTGATAAGGCTTATAAAATTAAAAGTGTTCTTCGCAGACTCTGATCTCATGGCAATCAATCCTTTTAAAGTGAAATCGCAG
>NW_015204944.1:0-1556 GCF_001447785.1 Gekko japonicus | reverse complement strand
GACTTGCTGTTATGACAATAAAGTGATATCTGTGATGCTTCCTGCCCCAGTAAATGCTAGTCTTTAGAATGACACTACTCTCTGTCATTTGAGGTATTCAGAATCCCAAACTATGGCCCATATTACTCACACTCCTTGCAGGGATCCTGTGTCGGGCATGTCTGACTCCAGTTAGTGGATTAGTATAGTCAGGGCTATTTTGGGGCAGGAACGCACAGGAACGGAGTTCCGGCTAACTCCCAAGTTGACCACGCCCAGCAGGAACTCATTAGAATAATAGGCCACACCCAATGGCAGTCAGTGGCCCAACATATGGCAATGAGATTCATGGCAGAGTCTGCATTTTAATCCAGATCCTAATCTGAGACTCAGATTACTAGAGGTTGGCTCTGTCTGCCCCAGAGCTCCAGCCAAGACTTGCTGTTATGACAATAAAGTGATATATCTGATGCCTCCTGCCCCAGTAAATGCTAGTCTTTAAGATGACACTCTGTCATTTGAGGTCTTCAGAATCCCAAACTATGGCCTATATTACTCACACTCCTTGCAGGGATCCTGTGTCGGGCATGTCTGACTCCAGTTAGTGGATTAGTATAGTACTTTTGTGGTCATAGAAACTAATTACTATATTATTCCACAATAGCACTGTGTTTGTATGCTGTGTAGTTCCACCTCTCCAGGCAGGCATCGATGGGCTACAAAGCAGGCTTGCAGTTACACTGGGATGCATCCACACATTGTTGGATATTGTGCTACTGCAGTGCTGCACTGTAACCTCTCATTAGAAATCTGATTTACCTGTTGTGGGCAAGACAATCAAGTGACAAATTACCGCTATAGCACCAGAGTGCAACATCCAACAAAGCATGGATGAAATTCCCTCTTCTGCATTATTCAGATTTACCAACAATCTGTGTTTGAAAACCACTGATACATAAAATCAGTAGTTACACTCCATTATGTAGAGAGTACCCTGTTTGTTTTCCACTTACTGAAACTTGCTGGAGGTACAAACTGAAATATTAATACAGAATCGAGGCCAAATGGTGGGTTTTATGTTAATCAGTGATGGTTACAACTCATTCAAATCGTGTAATTTATCAGACTTACCTGTCGGGCTCGTGTTCATGCCAAACATTAAGTGAAGAAGCTGGAGTGAGCCAAACGGCATCCGAACAGTAGATGTTGACATGGTTCGTACACTTAGCAGCAGCTAATGCAGATGAATTGCTGTCATTTTCAGAGCCAATATCCATACCAGTTCCAAGAGTTGACTCTCTGTATACCAGGTGGGATCGTCATGCTGGCGGGGGGGTTGGGGGGCATTCCAGGAGTGGGCGGTGACATTGTGCAATGCGCTGATGTCACCCAGAAGTGATGTCATTGCATCAGTGATGTCGGGGGCAACATTCTGGTTTTGGGGCAAAACTCTGTGGTAGAATCAGCATCCAACCGTAGAGTTTTGCCCCAAAACCAGAACGTCACTACATGACATCCTCGATGTGATGACATCACTCCCATGAGACATCAGCACGTCAGGGATGTCACATGGCAAT
>NW_015204943.1:0-1560 GCF_001447785.1 Gekko japonicus | reverse complement strand
CTTCTCGTAACTAATGTTTCTGACTTTGATAGCAAAATGTATGCTTTACAGGTTGAAAGCCTTGCTTTCAGTTCCTGGCATCTCATTTTAGTAAGGAACTCTGATCCAGCAAGGTAGAGGTATCTTTTAACCTGATATGGGGTTTCTTAAAATCCCCCCCTTCCTATATCAGGGGTTATGTGCCCAGAATTGGCCAAGTAATTCATTGCAAGGTAATGAATACAGAGCGGGAAAATAGGGGCATGGGAACTGATGGAGATCAATGAAGCTGTGTGAAGTTGTCTGCTTATTGTTCCCTTGGAATCAGAAGGGAAGAAAGGAAAAGGTGCCACTCAAAACCACATTCAGATACCCCAGGGCAATGCCATACTGACGTCAAAGTCACCCCTGAATGGCCATAAATCTATGCAGAAGGTACCATAAAACCCGATGAACAAACAAAGAGAAAGTGGAATGCAGTGTAGAGGGAGATTAACCTTTTGATGTGGCTGTAGAACAACTGCAAGGAAACAGCTGGGCACAGAATCAGCCTTAGCTTAGTTTAACTTTGTATGTGGGGAACAAAGGGATCCCTCACATCCCATTTCTCTCTACGCTATGAAAATATAGATGACTATAACTAGCTGTGCAATCCTTTGAATGCTTTTCAGGGAGTAAGCTCCATCGAATGCAAGTGAGTAGGATTCTGACTAGACATATATAGGATGGTATTGAAAGATACAATTGTTATTAAGAGTTGCCTGCTATAGCACCTGAAAAGTCTAAATGACTGTTTGTTTGTTTTTCCCCCATTTCCCCTATCTTCTTCTCCCACCCCCCTTCCAATTTAGGCTCCCAGTCCTGACTCTGGTGGTTTACTTGGCGTGAGTTCTACAAATTTTCTGTGCCTTAAATATCTCAAGTATCTAGCATGCTTGTACATTTCTGTAAATACTTCCCAGCACCAATAAAGGAACTGCCCATTTGCTATAGATAAGAGTCCAAAACAAGTAGCAGGTTTAACAACAGTGTCTCCTTTGCAAAAACAAACCACCGACAGCCAATGCTATTCTACTGCAGCCTGTGCTTTGGAATGGGGAACCAGACGGGCATCTCAAAATAAAGGGATGCAGAGCAAGAATTCCCATCTGCTTAGCAAAAATTAAATAGCCACTCTTGCATATCAAGATCCTCAATATGGGAGGCCAGCATTCAGGAAGGCAGAAATACTGAATCTGTCTATTTAAAAAGATCCATTTAAGGCATTAGATCTATTCCGCACAAATTAGTCCAGTTATGTTTAAAATACATCGAAGCTAGTAGCCACAACCACATTCTGTGGCAGTGAGTTTCACAGGTCACCTAACCATAGCATGAAATACTAGTTTCTTTACTCTGACTTGAATTTTAGTTTGCTTCCTGTTTTCCTATTTTCTCCATGAACCGATGGTAAAAGAGCTGGATGTGACAAAAGAGATTTTATTGACTAAGACTTTGTAAAAATGTTTGGAAATGTGAATGAATAACTGTTTTGCTTTTTTTAATTTAGCTATTTAGAGGAGGAGTAGATGTAAGTATGAA
>NW_015204942.1:0-1506 GCF_001447785.1 Gekko japonicus | reverse complement strand
TTTTCTACGAAATGACCCCTGGTGGTATAGATCTATCTTATTTGATCTTGGAAGCTAAGCAGGGACAATATTTGGATGGGAGACCACCAAGGAAGCCCCTGCAGAGGGAGGTAATGGCAGACCACCTCTCCTTCTCCCTTGTCCTGAAAGGCTGTTGCTGGGGTCGCCATAACTCTAAGCTAAGCAAGGTTGGTATTTGGATGGGAGACCACTAGGGAAGGCTCTGCGAGTTTAAGGTAGGGGACTATTATGGAGGCGATCATCTTCCACTGCAACTCACTATGGCTTTCCCCCAGGATAGCTTCTCATCGTCTGGCCCCCCGGCTGAGTGTTCTCAGTGGGGAAATAGATGGAGTCCAATTAGATGGACACCAGAATGAATTCCCACAGTATTGAACATCATGTGCTCATTTGACTGTAATTTAATTCTTAGTGAATACATGAATCAGACAGACCCCCCAGAACATGATAGAATATCTATCTACTATTTTAAATCTTTTCAAACCCGCTTATTTAAAACCTTCAAGACCTTGCAGAACTGAACAGGGACAAATATTTGGTTTGGTGGGCAGTGTAGAAGATATATTAGTAGAATAAGATCTAAACTTTGATTATTTAAGCACGCCAACTCGCTAAGCCATCTGACAGAGCTCATGAACCTGAAAAAAAGGTTTAAGGCTCTGGTAAAATACAAAAAAAAAATGGCTTGCCCTTACTGAAGAGTGGAAGACCCTTATTCGAGCTATAGAGAATAATGAGTCACAGCTTTTCTGGATGGGAGACCACCAAGGAAGGCAATGGCAAAACATTTCTGCTTCTCACTTGTCTTGAAAGCCCCTGGGTGGTTGCCATAAGTCTCAGCTAAGCAAGGTCAGTACTTGGATACACTACCAAGGAAGCCTCTGCAGAGGAAAGCAATGGAAGACCACCTCTGCTTCTCACTTGCCTTGAAAGCCATAATTCTAAGCTAAGCAGGTTTGGTACCTGGATGGGAGACCACCAAGGAAACCTCTCCAGAGGAAGTCGATGGCAGACCACCTCTGCTTCTCACTTGCCTTGAAAGCCCCTTGCTGGGGTGGCCATAATTCTAAGCTAAGCAGGGTTGGTACTTGGATGGGAGACCACCAAGGAAGCCTCTCCAGAGGAAGGCGACGGCAGACCACCTCTGCTTCTCCCTTGCCTTGAAAGCCCCTTGCTGGGGTTGCCATAATTCTAAGCTAAGCAGGTTTGGTACTTGGATGGGAGGCCACCAAGGAAGCCTCTCCAGAGGAAGCCAATGGCAGACTACTTCTGCTTCTCACTTGTCTTGAAAGCCCCTTAGCTGGGGTCCCCATGAGTCGGTTGTGACTTAATGGCACATATGTACGTGCATACTCAAACTAGCCCGAAGTTCTAAGAATATATGTTCAGACACAGTTTGAAGATGTATCCCAAAAGCATCAACAGATTCCTTGAATGATTGTATTGCCAGTATTTCCTATTCAGGTAAAGGTAAAGGTTCCCTTG
>NW_015204941.1:0-1585 GCF_001447785.1 Gekko japonicus | reverse complement strand
GACTGTTTAGTGTGTGTGTGACCACAGCCCCTTTGTGATCTCAAAGTGATAAGAAAACAAATCTTAAGAAGGTCAACTCAGAATGAGTCCCGTATTACCAACTGGATTTTGCCAGTTCACACAGTAAAATCCAGTTGGAAAGTGCACTCAAAGTGGATTGAAAGTGGACTGTTTAGTGTGTGTGTGACCGCAGCCCCTTTGTGATCTCAAAGTGATAAGGAAGAAATTTTAAGAAGGTCATCTCAGAATGAGTCCCGTATTATTCAATGGGGTTTATTCCCAGGGATTGCTGCTTGAATGTGGTAGAATTTCCAACAACGTCTGAAAGGTGGCTGTGGGGTAGGTGAGTTTCACCATCAATTCACAGGCGGCAAAAAGTTAAAAATATACGCACCGACATTTTGAGTCAGGAGCAAACTGGGAAAGCGGAAAAGCGGACTCACTCCTTTCTCCTGAAGACAATTCGAGAATAAATACTGAACCAATTCCACTCCAAATCACTGACAGTTCACCCATCAAAACCCTTAACCGTCCCTCCTCTCTACTGGGCCTCCCCTCAGCGGGTCAGATCCGTATTATCATCTAAGGACCCAAACTTGAAATAGACTGCACCTGTGGGACTTTGACCATGATTTGTACCATAGGAATGTTGTACTTTATTGGGGCTTTTAATTGTTTTTAATTCTTCGTATATCGGCTATTGGGTGTGACGGAGCCTGCCCTAAGTCTGCTATGCAGGGAGGGTGGGATACAAATTAAATAAAAAATAAATGAATGAATGAATTGTTTGCAAGCAAGCCAAAACACGGCTTTTGTTGGTGACCTCATTGGCCGTGGTTACACCGGTGGCTTTGCACGATATAGTGCCACCTCTAATCGAACTGGTTGAAAGTGTTGCAGGGCATATCAGCCACACAGCACACCCTGCTTCAGGTTAACCCATGGAGATACCTTGTGGTAAAGTATCCACATTATTGCAGCACCTCAGCCATGGAGTACACTGCCAAAAAAACCCTAAAAATTCAGGCACGCGTAAGTGTGAATGTGCGCTCACATGCACGCATGCGCATATAGGCATTTTTTTAATATGTAGGCATATAGGCATTTAAAAAAAAAAAAACCCTCCCTAGTGGCAGAACAGATCTGCAGGTTCAGACTGCCAGATCTGTTCTGCCCGTGCTCCCCCGCGTTCAGACACCCGGCCATGCGCAATGGCTGCGCGGGGAATCGAAAACACCACTTGTTATGTGGTGCCTTTTTAACCCAGCTCCAAGTCATCCTATGATGGGATAACTATGGCTTGGGGGACGTCTGACAGATGTGGCTGTCTGACTGCACCCATTTGATCTGGAGGGGAGGAGTGGTTGTGTCGGGCCAAACTGCCCACGTGATCATGCCCATTGTGTGTGCAAAGTGTGGTCAAGTCAGAGGTGACTCGTGGCAACCCTTTAGGGTTTTCAAGGCAGGAGATTAACAGACGTGGTTTTCTAGTACCTGCCTCTGCGTAGCGACTCTAGACTTCCATGGTGGTCTTCCATCTAAATACTAACCACGGACAGGGGTCTTTTGGGGACGGAGCATGCCA
>NW_015204940.1:0-1574 GCF_001447785.1 Gekko japonicus | reverse complement strand
GACTGGCATCCTCAGAGGTATAACACGGGCTGCCTCCGGACTGGGGCTGAGGCCTGGACCAGGACCCAGAGTGTGTGCCTGGCAGCCCGAGGCCTAAGGAAGTACCAAAAGAAATTGAGAACTCACTTCAGGATCCGGGGGCCCTGCTACTACTTGTGAGTAGAGAAGCTGACTCAACTTGCAGGCTTGCGTAATGCTGGAGCTAGTGTAGGATTGATTCATCTGCAACCCGGCTGCCAGTCTTACCAGTTACTTGAACCCTCTAAACCTTGACTTTGTTGATGGACCTCACTACTAAACCCTGCTTGCCAGGTATTTTTAACTGAGGAACTCTGTGGTTGCCCAGGGCCTTGCCTCCAGCCTGGTGAGCAGGACATCCCAGCATCTTTAATCAAAGGAACTGTGCTGCTGGAACAATCACCACACAGTCTGGAAAGAGAAAACAACTAGCTTCTAACAACAATGACTTAAAGACTGTTATACAAACAACATTTATTATAACTTTCAGTAATACAATCATTAAAACAAAGTATAACAACTCCACATGCTTGATTAATTTAACAGAGTTCTATTAATACCCAAGATCTTATCCCAATAGCTTGGATGGACATTCTTTAAGTTCTTAGGCAAGTCCAATTCTACCATTACATCACTAATCAACCTTAAAACTTTAAATGGGCGGAACCATCCCTTCATATAGCAGGATGAGGCAAATGGCTAAGCAAATGAAATCCAAGCGCGCAGGCGGGAATTCTCCCGGCGGGAGGTTACATAATAAGCGGGAGAGTCTCAGTGCTCCATGAGAGCCGAAATATTCACACCAGCGGTGGAACGCAAGCCCTCCCCCCGTCACAAGGTCAGACAGATAACTCAGTCTGGCAGCACGGGTTCTCACGGTCTCCCTATCGCTGTTTCCGGCAAGTGGGCAGAGCAGCGAGCAAGCGATGAGGCATGCGCCGTAGCGCTAGGGTCAGAGAAGGGATCAAGCAAAACATGGCAGCTAGCTGACAGTAACACTTTCAGTGATATGTAATATTTTCCCCAGCTAAAATGACCGGGTATCATGGACCAATTAGACTCATAATAAATACAAAACAACACGATATGGAATACTGTCTATATCAGCTCCACAGCACAAGAACAAAGTTGATCATTTGAAAGAATGCACTTGTAATGACTCTCAAGGACTGCCACTGACAAAAACCTTTCACCGTGCTAATGTAAAACCTCTCCTATATTTTGGTACACTTAAGGTTTTTAAACAGCTTGCATATTTCTTAAGACTGGAAAGTTTAGGTTAAAGGTAAACAAGATCTACATGATACAGCATGCATTTTCTGATAAGCTGCATTTCAGATCCTTTACCTGACTAATGCCTAAGCCTTCTCCAAACCATAAAACAGTAAAGTCAGGGTACACAATTCAGCACTGTTTTTTTTTTGGATTAGAACTTTATTTCATCTGCTCCAAAAAGCAACTTCACATCCTAAAGAGGCAAGACTACAGGGATGGATCTCCATGGCAAACAGTCAACCAGAAGAACAAAGTTTGAGTTCGGTAGCACCTTTAAGACC
>NW_015204939.1:0-1589 GCF_001447785.1 Gekko japonicus | reverse complement strand
TTATTAGTTCATGGCTGTCTGGGAGGCTTAGAGCCTTCTGGCACATCCCAAGCAATAGAGCCATACACACAAGAGGCTGGAGGGTTATGTAAGCAGATACAGCATGACCATTATTCCTATGGACACAGTGGAAGATAATATTTATTTTTTTAAACTCAGGTTTGAATTCCTTGAACGTTGCATTGCCCTCAATGCAAGTTCCTTTGCGACAGATCTGCTCACCCAGTACTCTTTCTCCCATGCCTCCCAGTTCCATGTACGCTGTCTGAAAGGCCTCTGCTTTCTCTGCGTCAAGCGGCTCCTCTTTTCCGTCGATCATAATGGTACTGCATCGCTCCAAAATCCTTTCCGGGGCCCCTTTCATCACCAGCAGGAACCGTTTGTCGTTGGGGTCATCGGTCTCATGGATAGAGAGCTGGATGCCATGAAGATGCAACAGTTGAAACGCACTGCCTTTCAGTATCACGCGCACTCATTCTATACATCAGTCTCTCTAAGGAATAAAGCTCACCTGAAATTTGTTTGTAGAATTAAAGGGAATCTCAGCCACTTTTCTATTTCTTTTCCGGATTTCCAGCACGTCACCCAAGACAACTTCAGAAAACTTCAGCAGGGCTGTTTCTGAGGCATCTCCCACCACAATTCTCTGAGGACGGTTTTTAAAAAGTGGGTTTCAGTAACAGTTATATGATATCCAAAGCACTAACATGCATGATTTGCGTTATATGCACTGCACCAAAGTACTGTAACTTTTACAGAATATGTGTGATCAGGCATGTGTGATCGGACCAGAAACAACAGGTTGAAATTAAATCAAAAGAGTTTTCAGCTAAACGTTAGGAAGAACTTCCTGAAATTTAGAGCAGTTTCTCAATGGAACAGGCTTCCTCAGGAGGTGGTGGGCTCTCCTTCTTTGGAGGTTTTCAAACAGAGGCTAAATGGCCATCTGACAGCAATGCTGACTCTGTGAACTTAGGCAGATCACGAGAGGGAGGGCAGGAATGGTTGCCTCCGTGCTTAGTTCTTGTGGCCAGTGTTCCCTCTAAGCTGAGCTAGTGTGAGCTAGCTCACTTTTTTTAGCCTCCGGCTCACACATTTTTGCCTTAGCTCAGGAAGGATGGCTCCAGAGCAAACTAATTTATGCAGCAGCCCAATTGCTCACTCACAACTTTAATGCCGGTAGCTCACAAAGTAGAATTTTTGCTCACAAGACTCCACAGCTTAGAGGGAGCCTTGCTTGTGGCCCTTTCTTACACGCCCAAGAAAATGCAAATTGCCACTCTTGTCAGGAAGCAATTTTTCTCCATGTCAGTTTGGCTGGGGATCCTGGAGGTTTTTTGTCATCTTCTGGGCATGAAACAGGGGCCACTGGGGGTGGGGGAGGGGCTTTTGTGAATTTCCTACCTTGTGCAGGGGGTTGGACTAGATGACCCTAGAGGTCCCTTCCAACTCTACTATTCTATGAAATGGCTGCTTTTCTATTTCTTTTCTTAAGGGACATTCACTTTATAACGCCAAGGTTCTAGAGAACATACCCATAAGGGAGTGAGTAGAAGCCATGAGATCTGTTGCTCTAATGAGTTCTAAAT
>NW_015204938.1:0-1604 GCF_001447785.1 Gekko japonicus | reverse complement strand
CGGGCTGGGGCATCTAGATCGCCTGTCCTAGGCTTTATGATAAATGCTTTTAAAACTGAAACAAAACAAAAATGAACTATAAAGCTACAGTTTATCTGTCAGACACTAGAAACTTAACTCCTCCTCCTCAGCTGATGCTGCCTTTGGGTGTACAGTGCTGCAGGATATAGTGGAAGATCATCAATTCCCACCTGTCATGGGGACACCGCTATTGGAAGACCCCTTCCAAGACACCCTCCTCCACCTCGTGAGTGAGAACGGAACCTTGGATACTCACCATGAGCATTCCTTCTGCTCTGAGGCTAGGAAAGCATCTTGTCCCACCCAAGACAAAACAAACAAAAACCTCAGAAAGAACACAGGAATGTCTACAAAAGCAGGGTCCTGAGTATGACCAAACCTATGTGATCAGTTTGCAGGGGAAGATGCCTGCTGGCTCTAATCCTTCTTTAACCCTGCCCGTATATCTTCTCTGGTTATCATCTGTTATGCTTCTAACAGTGACTTACCTGTTCTGGCTGTTGTTTTATCTCTGTTCTGTTCCTTCCTGTTTCTGGGATCATTAGCTGGTAAAGTAACCAAAGAACTCCTGGGAGACAGGGAGTTGAAGAGTTTGGTCCTGCCTCCCTGAGCAGTTGGTGGGACTCACATTCCAAGATGCCCTGCTCAGAGCAGAAGGAACCCTCACGCTGAGTATCCAAGGTTCTGTTTTGGTTGATGATGGAGCCAAGGAATAGAAAATCTTGGACAATTTCAATTTCTTCATGTTCAGCTGTAATACTGCTTTGGCACTTACTGCTTTAACCTTCATCAGTAGTTGTTTCTTCACTGTTTTCTGTCAGTGATGTGGTGTCTTTTGCATATTTCAGATTGTTATTATTCCTTCCACTAATTTTCACTCCGCCTTCATCTGAATCTATGCCAGCTTTCCTTATGATAGGTTCTGCATATAGATTGAAGAGACAGAGAGATAAAATACATCCTTGTCTGACACCTTTTCCAATTGGAAACCATTCTGTTTCTCCATATTCTGTCCTTACAGTAGTCTCTTGTCTGGCATAAAGGTTGCACATCCATCCAGTCAGATGCTGGGGCATACCCATTTCATTTAAAACCAACCACAGCTTTTTAGGATCCAGACAGACAAAAGCTTTGCTGTAATCTATGAAACTGAAGCTGATTTTCTTCTGAAATTCTCTTGTGTGCTCCAGTAACCAATGTAAATTTGCAGTATGATCTCTAGTGCCTCTTCATTTTCTAAGTCCAGCTTAAACATCTGGCATTTGAACATCTGTTTATTAGTCAATTAAAATATAGTCTACCATCTCACAGATAGTGGGCTTTGTTTTCTTTAACTACATTATAGCAACCATTTAAAACAGACATGATTTACCTGATTTTTGTTTCCGTTGGCCACAGCTTCTGCCTTTTCAATTCATTTTCATGGGTGGAAATGGTGAGCACTCCTTGGCTTGTGGATAGTTTGATGGACACGTGATCCTTATTTTTTTAATGTCATTTAAACACTAAGAAACACAACTTTTTAATTTTTTGCTTTTTCTTTTGCATTGACTTATGCTCCTATCCAATGTTCCCTCTAAGCT
>NW_015204937.1:0-1352 GCF_001447785.1 Gekko japonicus | reverse complement strand
AGTTGACCACCTGCATGTTGAGAGAATGTCACCATTTTTTATTAATATTTATGTATTATGTTCCTAAAACCTAAATTTTATATGCTGTGATTTTAATCTACCTTCTCTGTGTTAACATATCTTGTTGTTTTAATATTTATATATATTCTGTAAGCCGCCCTGAGCCTGCCATGGCAGGGAGGGCGGGATACAGATTAAACATATAAAATAATAAACAAATAAATAAAATGATGCTTGAATATGGGAGTGTTGCATTGCTTTAACAGGAGATCACCACGAAAAGAGCAGGCAAAGAAGGAACTTCAAATGCTCAAGGCTGATCTATATGTTCCTCTTGTCATATGGTGAAGTTCCCATCCTAAGATGTAAAATGGATGTTTTAGCAAACATCGAGTTTGCCCACTTTCACCTGCATTATGAACTAGTATGGGATGGTGAACCTGATTTCAGGAATGGATGTGAAAACCAAGTATGGGAGTTGTTTTTAGTTTGGTCAGGACTAGAAAGGTTAAAGATGTTTAAAAAGTTAAAAAGAACTAAGAACTTGATTTTGACTAAGGAAATCAAGTAGAACTTGCAAGCAATATTAAAGGGAACTATAGGATTGGATCCAACCACCTTTCGTGCCGGTGAAAAAGAAAGCAAGGTTCCCCTTCAAGTCATCCCAATAGACTATACTGAGATCATGGGACCTGCATTGACAGAAACCATGTGAGATGAAGGGTGCACTTGGGAGAGTTGGGAGAGACTGAACAAAACGGAAGGCTGGATCCAACCCATGATTATAGCACAAATCAATTGTGTATATACAATGGAGAAAGGGAGTGTTTTGTCAGTTGACTTGAGCTCTTTGGATGTAGGGTAGAATAAAAATGTATTAGATAAATAAACACCATTCAGACTTTCTCTTTACCTTTATTTATTTCTCACTAAATACAGTAGAGACATTCCCCTTATCTGTCTTATTATAGTAAATTATCATTTATTAGCTCCTGTTATATCTAATCACATAAAAGAAGTGAAATAGCATCAGAATTTTAGATCAGACACAAGCAAAAATCAGGTGGGATCGAACCACTAACTTTTATTCATTTATTCATTTTGATATTCATCCCTCACTTTTTTCTCCAGTTGTGAATGCAAAACAGCGTACAACCTCATTCTCCACTCCTCATTTTATACTCAAAACAACCCTGTGAGGTAGGTTAACTGAATGTTACTGGCACAAGATCACCTTGTGAACTTCCATGGTAGAGTCAGGGTCTAAACATGGATCTCTCAGATCCTGATCCACCATACTGGCTTGTTTAATGTGTCATTTTCCTCTCTATCCTAACTATCCTCATACTTTG
>NW_015204936.1:0-1581 GCF_001447785.1 Gekko japonicus | reverse complement strand
GCCAAAGCAACATTTAAAAAAATCTGCACTGCTAATCAGGTCTCCAGTAGCCAATCAGAAGCTTTGCTGGGTTCTGCCCACTCTCTAAGAACATTTGTCAGGCACCAGGAAAAGCGTTGGCAAGCACCATGCCACTCACGGGCACCGCACTGGGGATTCCTGGCTTATTACCTGCCTCATCCGATTGATTGCCTGAAATTACACTGTGTAATCTGTGTTGAGTCTCAGTGAGAAAGGTGGACTATAAATAAACTAAACAAATAATATATACGTATTCCATGCTTGTTGTCCCTTCAGTGTGAATTGTTGGCCACTGTGTGGGAGGGGATGATGGAGTAGACAGACTAGTGACTTTATCCAGCAAGGCTCTTCTTATGGTCGTTCCATGTCCTTCTTCATTGCCTTTCCCACTGGAAATAGGGTGGGTGGCTATAGAACAGCCTTCTCAGCAACACTCAGTCTCTTCAACTCTCTCTCAAATGAAGTTCACATTGATCCCTAACTCGCATTTGTGCACCCGTAAAGGCAGTGCTTTTCCGGAGAATCTTTGATACTTCATTGATTACGCTAAAGCCTTTGATTGTGTGGATAACAACAAACTATGGCAAGTCCTTAAAGAGATGGGAGTACCAGACCACCTCACGTGTCTCTTGAGAAACCTGTATAAGGGTCAAGAAGCGACAGTTAGAACCGGATATGGAACAACTGCTCATGAGAGAATTGCTCTGAAAGAACTTGTAACTGACCCAAGATCACACCAGCAGCTTCATATGGAGGAGTAGGGATTCAAATCTGGCTCTCCCAGATTAGAGTCTGCTCTCATATAAGGTCAGTTGTACTACTTCTGGTAGTACTTCTGTTATGATAAGGCTTTCCCATTTCTTGCAATTGTTTCAATAGGGTGTTATGCAAACTGTACAAATAAGAGAATGCACATTCATATCTTGCATATGAAATATATATTTCAGTTAGCTGATAAGAAGGGATGGAAGTATGCAGTGATTGACGTAGGAATCTTAAGCCCCCCTCTTTTTTGCTGAAAGCAAATATAGTTTTTGCAGAAGTTAAATACTTCTGATCATGAGCACAGCGCTTCAGAGCAATGAAGTGCTGCCCCCTCTCAAGAACAGTGTGTGCCAAAAACAAAGATTATGATGCTTGATTTTTCTATTGGGAATTTAGTGGGGTAGCAGAGTGCTGAAAGGCTGACAATGCAGCAGAGCCGCCTGGTCAGTGTGTGTGCCAGCAAGAAAATAAAAATTTCAAATTAATAAGAGTTTTTAATGATAGGAACCCCATTTCTAGACAGGTGTCAGACTCGGGCCTTTATTAATGGGCAAATAGTTCTCAGGCCTTTATTAACGGGCAAATAGTTGGTACCAGATGGTATACTCTGCTTATGACCTGAATGACCAGTAACCTGTAACTTTTCCTCATGATTTACCTGCTTCTGTCGGCTTGCATTTTCTTATCGTTGCCCTCGCCTGCCATTGCATTCCTGAGGGGGGGAGTATGTGCACGTAGTGGAATAGGGAGGCCGCTCAGTAATCTTCTGGAGAGGCCCCAAAGACATTGTTCTCA
>NW_015204935.1:0-1639 GCF_001447785.1 Gekko japonicus | reverse complement strand
CTGATTGGGTCGTGTGTGTCCACATTTTTCATAGTTGGGTTGCCAACCTGCAGGTGGGGCCTGAAGATTTCCCAGCATTCCAACTGAGCGCCGGACTACAAAGCTTGGTTCCGCTGGAGAAAAGGGCTGTTTTGGAGGGTGGGCTCTGTGGCATTACGCCCCACTCAGCCTCCCCCAAACCTCCAGGAATTTCCCAGCCTGGACTTTACAAGCCTACTCCAGAAAGGTAATACCAAAGATACAAAAGCTCCAAACAGTGCATAAATAACGAAAAAATATATTCAACATTCAATGAGTATAATAGTCTAAACCGGAGGTGTCGAACTCATTTGTTACGAGGGCCGGATCTGACATAAACGTCACTTTGTTGGGCCGAACCGTGTGTGCCATAAAATGTAATGGCAGGTACCTGAGCTATAAACCATAAGGACAGCAGCTGGTAAGTTGGTGTATCCTCACTGCAAGCCCTCATGCGCTGGGAGGGAGGTGCAAAGGAAAACCCGCATGGGTGGACTGGACAGCCAAAATACAGGAAAAATATTTATTCTTTCGATTTCTGTTCTGCTCTTCGCCGCTATCGTGGGGCTCAGAGTGGATCACGACATATAATAAACAGTTTAAAATACAGTTAAAACATATACACGTAACAGGTTCAACTGTTTGCAGTTAATCAGATGGCATATGATAGCCCTATCACTGTCCCAGGGAAAGAAAAAAGGGGGAGAAGTGGCAGAAAGAACTATACGAACAGGAATTCTCCTGGCCTCACCCATATGCTTTGGCATAGGGTTGCCAGGTCTTACCCGTCTGCCGGCAGGGGGCTCCTGGTTTGGTCCTGGGTCATTGCAGTGGGCACGTTGTACAGGGGACACTCTAGCATTTGACTAAAAATGCTATGCTCACCATAGAGTTTTTAGCCAAATGCTAGAGCGTCCCCCGCATGTCATTCCCGGCACGATGTGACGTCATCGCACTGGGCATGTCAGGCATGACAGGGCTCTTCGAGCCCTGCCAGCCAGCTGGCCAGTGGCGGATTGGGGCCTCCGAAACTGGGGGGAACCTCTGCCCCCATCGGGAGGTTGGCAACCCTAGCTTGGCAGTACATCTCCATTTTACAGGCCCTGCCCCGCAGGATCTCGCTTGGAGGTGCATTCCACAAAGCTGGAGCTACCACTGAGAAGGCTCTGGCTCTAGCTGAGGCCAGGAAAATAATCCTTGGGCCCGTGTGTGTAAATTAAAGGGAGGATCCTCAATAATCCTTGGTCCAGAGTGTGTAAATTAAGGGGAGGGGATCATGATGAGGACAGAGTATGTTTTTGGGGGCACAAAATATTGACAGCAACTGTGAGCCAAATAAGGGAAGGAAAAGAAATGGGGGGAATTGTCTGTTCAAGCCACTCCTGAGAGTTTTGAGCTGGTATTCCCAACCTTTTTGAGCCCGTGGGCACATCTGGAATTCTGACACAGAGTGGTGGGCACAGCCACAAAATGGCTGCTGCAGAAGACGGGGTCAGCCACAAAATGGCTGCCGCAGGAGGCAGAGTTGGCCACGTATTGGCTGCCACAGCTTACCTTCAGTCACACAGTGAAGACCCTTGCCCCATGGTGGTAGCTGCAGCCAAAGAAACATTTTTTAAAA
>NW_015204934.1:0-1552 GCF_001447785.1 Gekko japonicus | reverse complement strand
CAGGACCTAGTAAGAACAGTCTTCTCCCGGGCCATTTTCCTCCAGTGGAAGAACCCTTCTGTGTATCAGCTAATTTCAGGTCTCCCCAATGTAGACGGACTTTCTGGATAGCCCGGTTGCTCCAAAGAAAGAGACAAAAAAGAACAACCAAAAATCCATTCAATCCCTTTTATTAAGAGCAAGCAGAAAATGATAACACAATCTGTAAACTTTTGAATTCACTGGAACTTTTCAATTTACAACCTAACAGTGCATGCTTTGGAGTTCTTTTCAACTTGCTGGACTCACAACATTACTTCGTTGCAATATTGAACACTAGAGGGGGTTTGTGGCCTGTTTCTCAGAATTTCTCCGGAAAGCTTGCAACCTTATGCATCAAATTAAGTTGGCCTAACAAGAATATTGCCCTAGCCTGGATAGCCCAGGATAGCCCAATCTCCTTAGATCTCAGAAGCTCAATAGGGTTGGCCCTGGTTAGTAAATGGATGGGAGACCTCCAAGGAATACCAGGGTTGTGACTTGGAGGGAGGCAATGGCAAACCACCTCTGGACCTCTATTGGGTTTTAGTATTCTTAATCTTAAAGTTAATTAGCAGAGTAAGCAGAGTATTAAAGAGTCAGAGTCCATGGTGTGTTTTAAAATATAAAAGGTTTACTACAACCTAACATGGGTAAGAGTATACGGGATGAAAAATAACAAAGAGCTTTATTTCTACATCCTCACAGCTAGACAGACTGACGGAGAGTAACTTACATGGTAGAGGTCTAATGGAGACATCTTAAGTCTAATGGAGTCAGAACGAGACTGGAGCTTCTTCTTGCTCAGGACAAAGAGTCATAAAATGCTAAATACTAGCCACTCTATTCTCCAATCAGAACAACAAACTAGATCTGAAGTTGGCGGGCTTTCTAGCTCTCTAAACAGATAGGATACAAACAAACATGTGATTCAGTACACAGTATTAACCCAGTAAATACTGAAATAGAAGTGTTCTAACTTGTAACATCCAACAACCTCTCTTGCCTTGAAAACCGCCATGGGGACACCATAAGTCAGCCGTGACTTGGCGGCAGTTTCCACCACCAGGAAAATGTTGGTTGCCAAATTGTTGGCCTAGATGCCGGGTCATTAACCGGCAGGGTGGTGAGAAATTCAGTAGGCTGTGCTTTTCCCAGCATGAAGATGGGGAAAGCTTCACGAGATAAGTTTCTGCTTGCCTAACTGACAGAAGTCCTCACAAGGAAACAACCAGTCCTTTTAAAAGATAACGTTACCTACACCGTGTCCTATTCTCCATGATCATCTGGGTAGAAACAATCCTTATCAAGCTGCTTCAGAGCAAAATACAGGCAAGTCACAGTCATGATTCAACCACCACCACCACCACAAGACTCTTGTGCCATGTTAAAGATTTACATATTTACTGCGGCAAATGCCTCTATGGGCTGAGTCCACTTCAGTCAGATGCATGAAGTGAAACCTGAGTCAGCAGATATATGTACACACACGAGGAGGGATTGTGACAAGCAGAGTTAAAAGGCCACAAAATGC
>NW_015204933.1:0-1602 GCF_001447785.1 Gekko japonicus | reverse complement strand
GCTAAATGGAGAATATAAAACAGCAGTAACGTATTTAGAATCACAACATACGTTGAAATATCAACATACTTGGCAGTGCAGTCATACACAGAGTTATTGTTCTGAAAGTCTTACACTTATCCCTTCATTGAATTACTACAGATAGCATCTCTGTACTCTCATAAGTGGGCAGTCAGATTAAAACTCAGATGCATTTAACCATCTATTAATATTTTAAGTGACTTTTTCTTACACCTTTTATGAATCACTAAAATGAGATCATATAAGGAAATTAAAAATAAAATATCGGATCACTTGTGCCAAAAACCAAGTCAGCCAGTAAGGAGAAAATTAAGGAACCCACCTTTAAAACCAGTTACATCAACAAATGAAAACTGTTTTTCTACACACAATCCCTGACTAGATTTTACAGTCTTCCCCTCCACTCTCAAAAACCACTTTGTACACAGTTTATACCAGGTTGAAGTAGTAATTTAGTGATATTTGCATTTGTTTGTTGGCATGTACAAAGGTGTTTCTTTCTCTTTGTTGGATAGAATCCTACCTTCATAGCTGGTTGCCAGAACTGGAAGATGTGAAACCAGGAGGAAGAAATCCAGCCTTGCTTTTTTGTTGTCATTCTTAGAATGAATGCTCCGTGCCATGACTTCCAGTGCTAGCATGCTATGCCACCATATGGAAACGTTTACCTCAGCCAGAGGTATGTAGAGATAGCTGCTGCCATTTTTTTCAGGGTATATTCATTGAGATTGCATAAGTATGTGCTGGTTTCCAGTCACTGGAAAACCAACATGACAGAAATTTGAGCTTATCCTACTCAGGTGACCTCCAACCATCTAATCCTAAACAGTGCAGTCCCAGTAAGGTCCCTGGCACCCTAAGGCATGGCAAACCAAGGAGAAGTAGGAGGAGAATGGATTTATACCCCACCCTTCACTATCCAAAGGAGTCTCAGAGTGTTTTACAAACCCTTTTCCTTCCCCTCTCCACAACAAACACCCTATGAGGTAGGTGGGGCGGAGAGAGCTCTCTCAAGAGCTGTCATTGAGAGAACAGCTCTGAAAGAACTTATGACTGATCCAAGGTCACACCAGCAGCTGCATGTGGAAGAGTGGGGAATCAAACCCGGTTCTCCCACATTAGAGTCCGCGCTCCTAACCACTACACGAAACTGTCTCCCCTACCAGGGGAGAGGTGATCCTGGATTTGGTCCTAAATAACGCCCAAGACCTGGTGAGAGATATAAGAGTGATTGCACCACTTGGGAACAGTGACCATAATGTTATTGAGTTCAACATTTGTATAAATAGGGAATTGGCCAAAAATACTGACACAACCACTTTTAACTTTAAAAAGGGTAACTTCTCTGATATGAGGGGACATGTGAGGAAGAAACGGAAAGGAAAAGTAGAAAGGGTCTAAACCACTGGGGAAGCTTGAAAACTATTTAAAACTACAATCCTAGAAGCTCAGAAAAAATGTATACCGCAGGTTAGAAAAGGCACAAATAGGAAAATGTTTTGCTGTAAACTGAACACCGCCCTTAGTACATCCTTTGCTTTTCCCTCCACCAAAAAAAATCACAACTATTTACATATGCAG
>NW_015204932.1:0-1591 GCF_001447785.1 Gekko japonicus | reverse complement strand
CCACTACACCAAACTGGCTCTCTAATGGGAATCTTTAGTTGCTCCTGATGTGGAAATGCAGGAGAATTACTGCTGAAGAGGTTGACTGCTGCAACTCTGTATGATGTACTTCTCTGTGCACTGAAGAAAATGCCTACTATGTCTCTGCATATAATACTCCACCCTTGTCTCCTCCTTTGCAAAAAAGAGATAGTCCTGCCCTGTTTTTGTATCAAGAAGTAACTGGAGTCTTCAGATGCTCATAACCCGGAAATGCAGAATTACTGCTCAAGAGGTTGACCACCAGAACTCCGTATGATGTGCTTCTCTGAGCATCCTTTCTTCTAGCCAAAAGTCACATCCAGCTGAGTCATGCAGTGGGATTGCCAGCATTCCAAAGAGACTGCCTGTTGTATCACTACATGAGTCTGCTTCTTTCCTATATATATATTTTTGAATTTATGGCCTCTGTTACACATTTATGAGGCAGTTATGGAATCTTAGATAACATTATATTGACAAAAAGATTGGGGAAAGCTCACCATGGTTTTCATGACTGGAAGGACAGAAGGGGGGGGAGGAGGAGAAGGAGATTGGATTTATACCCTGCCGTTCACTTGGAGTCTCAGAGTGCCTTACAATCTCCTTTCCCTTCCCACAACAGACAACATGTGAGATAGGAGGGGCTGAGAGAGCTCTTTCAAGAACTGCTCTTTCCAGAACAGCTCTGAGAGAGCTTGTGACTGACCCAAGGTCACTCCAGCAGCTGCCTGTGGGAAAGTGGGGATTGAAACCCAGTTCCCCCAGATTAGAGTCCACACTCCTAATCACTACACCAAACTGGCTCACGAGTCTCACAGCAGCGTGTGAGAGTCGTGTCGCCTCATTTCAAGGGAAGCATCCCAGCTGGAACATCTTCTGCAGTCCCTCCTCCCGCTTTCGTACAGCCAGCGTGTATTTATTTATTTCATTAATGATTTTATGTTGGGTATTTCATGTTGAAAACACTCAGTGTGTATGGGGTTAAATGTCTGTTTTATTGTTACAGGAAATCACCTGCCTTTGTGTAAGCCAATGTTAGCTTAGGTCTGTTAGCCCGCGAAAAGCATCCCTGTTCCAGGAGTTTGATTGGAAGCAAAGTGTCAAAGTGTCTTTGCATTTTATGGCTCCTCTTCCCCTCTTTGTTCGGTTTCAAGGAGAAACGTGTGTGAGAGTAGCCATTGCCTCTTCTAGTCTCGTCCTTTGTAGAGTGAAGATGTAGGGAATAGCTCTGTTGTTATTTTCTTCCACATTACCCTTCCCTATGGTAGAAACTTAGTAAAACTTTTATATTTTAAACACAGCCTCATTTCAAGGGAAGCATCCCAGCTGGAACATCTTCTGCAGTCGCTCCTCCCGCTTTTGTACAGCCAGCGTGTATTTATTTATTTCATTAATGATTTTATTGATGCAGATCTGTACACAACCCAACTACTGGGGGGGGGCAGTCTTTTAGTTGCCTTGAACAAATGAGGACACACACGAGGGTCCCAGAAAAACCTCTCCTGGATCTCTCAGAACGATCCGCCATCCCAGGAGGCCTTGGATTACACCCCTTTCACCTTTTGTGTGC
>NW_015204931.1:0-1542 GCF_001447785.1 Gekko japonicus | reverse complement strand
AGCAGATACTCTTGCACTGAGCCCCTCCCCTGTACATTCCTCTGTGCACTCCAGGTCCCTGTATGCTCTATTTTGCTTAAAAAATAGTCTTCCCTATCCCAACACCAATCCCTTTTTATGTGAAAGGGCAGAGTCCTGTAAATACATGAGGGTATGCCTGTCATGCCTAGGCTGGCCCTTAGTTTAACTGACTAAAACAAGATCCCCTGTCTTACCCCCTTCTGGAAATAACAGGAGCTGGGAGAAGGGGTGTTTTTATCAGGAAATTGACAGGAGAAAGGGTTAAACTACCATAAACTAGGCTTACTCATGCCTGCTTTTAATGAAAATTGGAAAGGTCTTGAATCCTCGACCTAGATCTCTTGCTTTTATCTGCTTTGAGGAAAGCAATGTGAGCCACTTTGGGTCCCTGTTGGGGAAAAAATGTAGGGTATAAATGAAGTAACAAGATAAATCAAATAAATAAATCTGATAGGCTGACTGTGACTCTCTTGTCACTGATTGCAGTGCACACATAGTACTGAATGAAGATGGCATGCTAGATGCTGCTTGGTAGCCATGGATAAGGCACCTGTAGCATTTGGTCTCCTCACTCCAAGGCTGAGGCACAGCCTGTCTGTATGTCAGCATGTAGAAGCAAAACACTATCTCCTACGCCTAGCAGAGAACAGAATGGCAAGCAAACAGAAGTCACTGCTTATATAGATAGAACCAAGTCAAAGCCCTCCCCAAGACAATGTGCCAGCAACACCATTTATACAAACAAAACTGGAAAGACAGATCTAGTAGCATTTATCACTTTTTTTTGGTGACAGTTTTGTGCAATTCCACTAACTGGAAAATGTCACTATCTAACAAAGTTGGGTTTGGGAGGCACACTGTTTTGCTGGTTCAAATTTATTCTTGGAGACACTGGGGGACTTCTGTTCTACCCTCTGACCAGTGGCTTATGGAGCACCACAACATCCCTTCTTGTCCCCTAAGCTACTGAACATAGACATGAAACCACAAGGAGAGATCATCCAAGGATCTGGGACTCAGCATCCTTTAGATGCTGACCAAACACAGCTCTGTCTCTCTTCTTCACTGTTTTTTAGGGAGATAGTGGGAATTCAAAACCAAGGTCTGAGATCTTTGAAAGACTAGATGAGGGGGCACAAACTGAGATATCGCTTGTGGCAATCAACCCTACCTGAAGTGAGGGTGTTTGAGGCCCATGGGAGGAGTTGCCCTCAAACATTGGAACTCTTTGACCTTGGAGGTGAGAGTGGAATCATCCCTACCACCTTCCAGACAGAAGCACTGTTCACAAGTTACAGCGGACACACACAGAATCCATTTACAGTGTGCACTTGTATTTTCTTTATAAATGCAATGAGTAATTCACAAGTTACATTCAGTGTATGTATAGCTGAACATATGATTTAAACCCCACATTCATGCAGGTACTGGTCCCTGCTTTCATTTGTAAAGTGAACATGCATTGGCTCTTTCTTACAAATAGATGTATCCGGGTACATGAAGGCTGTACGTACATTCAAT
>NW_015204930.1:0-1244 GCF_001447785.1 Gekko japonicus | reverse complement strand
TTGCCTAAGGCTCCTTTTTATTTTAGAGAACATACCTGAAGCAGTTTGAGTGCCTAATAAGTAGCGATCTTGCCCATTATTCTGCTTTTATCATTGCTATTTCGTGTAAGTACCATGGACTGCCAAAACATACATATAAGTGGGTTTCTAATCCAAATCAAGCCCGAAATCTCCCCAGGTGATAAAATGGCTAAAACAGAGGCTATCATACTTTGGTCACATTATGAAAAGTCAAGAGTCACCTGAAAAAGATGAATAACGCTAGGAAACTGTTGAGTACCAGAGAATCACAGCACAGAATAAATGGAAAAGACCAAAAAAGCTGTGCTATACGCTATAAAAATATTATATTGTGATTATTTTAACAATTTCAACACTAAGAAATGATCAGTGTATTAATAAACAATTATAGCATCATAGCAGGAAGGGAGTCCAAATGTTGCGTTTGACGTTAACGAAGTTTTCCGGACTACCAAGTCGTTTCGAGAATCTTCCTCCGAACTGGGCTATCTCATATAGTTGTCTCCTTGTATCCATTCATTGTAGAAGAAGAGAGAGAAGAAGAAAAGAGATTGGATTTATACCCTGCCCTTCACTACCCGAAGGTGTCTCAGAGCGGCTTACAAACTCCTTTCCCTTCCCCTCCCCACAACAGACACCCTGTGAGGTGGGTGGGGCTGAGAGAACTCTGACACAAACTGCTCTTTTTCAAGGACAGCTGTGCCAGAGCTTGTGACTGACCCAAGGTCACATCAGCAGGTGCAAGTGGAGGAGTGGGGAATCAAACCCGGTTCTCCCAGATTAGAGTCTGCACACTTAACCACTACACCAAACTGGCTCTCCTGATGTCCAGGAAGATGTCCAGGGCAGCAGGAAGACCCAGCATAAAACAGATTGACTCCGTCAAGGACAGCTGTCAGTTTGCACGGCAAGGCTGTTAACAGCAGGATGTTTTGAAGGACACTAATTCACAGGGTCGCCATAACTCAGAAGGGACTTGACGGCATACAACACACACAATAAACAGTGCAACCTGGGCAGCAGACAAAAAAAAAAAAGAAGTATGAGCTTATTTAACTGAACTTAATTAACACCTGCAGCATTTGACACAACTAGCCAGAAATATCAGCCTCTGAGGAATACTACATATAAAATAGACGGACATTGTCCGCAACACCATCTGCTCTCCCCTGTTCATGCTCCAACCAGATTAAAAACTGGAAGTCACTTTCCAATATATTTGG
>NW_015204929.1:0-1716 GCF_001447785.1 Gekko japonicus | reverse complement strand
ACGGCCACCTCCTCGAAGGACACCCCGGCAGCCTGCAAGGAGGAGAAGGAGAGATTTCTCTACATCACTGGAAAGCTGGTCCATGGTTGGGGAAGCCAAAGACAGAGAGAGCCAATTCATTCAGGGGAAGAGCAGCACGGAGAGGTGGCAAGAAGAGCCCCGTGGGGACATCTCCCCCCCCCATGGCCTCCCTCTTGGAAGCAGAGGGGCTGTCCTCGGTCGCAGTGGGCTAGCAGCCTTCCGGGGAAGAGGCCAGAGATGTTGCCCAGATGATAAAGGACTAAACGGGCTTCCGTGGGAAATCCAATATTGTTGCGGAGACATTTGGAGTTGGCCCAAACCAAAGTAATGTTCTAACTGTTCTGCTTCTCTGCTAAAACCATTCCTAGACAGGGGTGTGTGTGTGACAATTTTCCGGCCTTCGCAGTGGGGAACACCGGAATCAGTGGGAGGGAGCCCGATCCCCTGAGCCTTTACAACAGAGAAGAAAGCACCCCTCCTGTCTGCCGCACGTCTCCCCAGGGTTTTCCCCCCCCCCCCCGTACCTGAGCTGGCTGCATGGCGGCTCTCTTCCCGGCTTCAGCGCACAGAGGAGACGGTGGAGGAGGCATCCCGGTGCCTGGGTGGGAGAGAAAGAAAGAGGGTGGGAAACCCTGTTTTGCCCCACGCACATTTTCTGAATCCGGGGCCCAATTCGGGATACTGGATTTGATCTATCAAGGCTCAGGAGCGTTTGGCCCCACATCTCTCGCTGGGGGTGTGGAGGGGGAGGTATTTGTGTATTTCCTGCACTGTGCAGCGGGCTGGACTAGATGACTGCAGGGGTCCCTTCCAACTCTGTGATTCTATGTTTCTTCCTTCAACTGGGCCATTCTATATGGGGAAAATCCCGCCTTATTCATCCATCCCACCTCCTCCTCTGGAAATGATCCTCGCAGACTCCGCCAACCCCTTCCTGGGAGAGGAGTCCCTTTCCCTGCCTGAAGCCACAACCCTCCCCTCCGAGGGAGGCCAAGACCCTCCTGCCTCCCCCCCCCACACTTTTTAGGAGAATGTGCTGGGAATGAGGTGGGAGAGCCCTAATGGAACGGGATGGAGGGCCTGACTCGAGGCGGCAGGTGAGAGATGCCAGCTCGGTATTAATTTCTCCCTGCGCACAGAAAACTAGCTTCGCAGGAAGGGTAAGGGAGAGGAGTTTGTAAGCCGCTCTGGGACTCCAAGTGAAGGGTGGGGTATAAATCCAATCTCTTCTCTTCTTCTTCTCCACAGCGGGCTACAACTTTTTATGGGGTGTCTGAGAAAGGCGTCTGTCCTGGCCTGGATGGCCCAGACTAGACCCTAGAACCCTGGGAGTCCAGCGTTCCCTCTAGGCTGAGTTAGTGTGAGCCAGCTCACCGTTTTTTTAGCCTCCGGCTCACACCTTTTTGCCTTCGCTCAGGAAGGAGGGGCTCCCGAGCAAACTAATTTATGCAGCAGCCCAATCGCTCGCTCACGGCTTTAATGCCAGGAGCTCCCAACGTGGAATGTTTGCTCACAGGACTCCACAGCTTAGAGGGAGAATTGATCCTGTCTTCTCTATCAGCTTATGTCTCCACCACAGGGGGACGGGTTTCCCTGCATTTTCCCTGCCCCAATCTCCTCACCATGCTGCCCCCCCCAAAAAAAAACCAGTGACCACATGGGCTGTTCCAGTGTTTTTAAAACCATCAGTTCTGT
>NW_015204928.1:0-1616 GCF_001447785.1 Gekko japonicus | reverse complement strand
ACTGAGACAACCAAGGAGAGTCCCTCTTTCTAAAGTTAATATCCATATCTATCCATCTACCATCTGTTGTGTGAGTTAGACCAATGGTAAACGGGGGGAGGTGAAGAGGAACAGATAAGCCGAGCAACTGCATGTGCCGAGTGTTTTGCAACAGAACTTAGAACAATTTTGAGCATTCAGTTATTTGCAACCTTTGTTAAGTGCTCAAGGGGACTGCTTGAAATCCGTGACCAAACTGGGACTGAAGCAGATCACATATCTGCACCAATGTTCCCTGTAAGCTGTGGAGTCTTATGAGCAAAAACTCTACTTTGTGAGCTACTGGCATGAAGGTTGTGAGCGAACGATTGGGCTACTGCATAGATTAGTTTGCTCTCTGGAGCCCTCCTTCCTGAGCTGAGACAAAAAAAGTGTGAGCCGGGGGCTAAAAAACTGTGAGCTATCTCACACTAACTCAGCTTAGAGGGAACGCTGATCTGCACTATGCCCATGCGCAAAGAAAAGAAAAGAAAAACAGGGATGCCAGAACTGAACAAAACCTTGGTCTTTCCACCTCTAAGTCTGGTACTCTACTTCTGTTTGAAGACTAGACTCGCGATTGACTAGAGATTTTAAGAACATAAGAAGAAACAGAGAAACATGGGCCATCTAGCGCAACCCCCTGCACGATGCAGGAAATTCACAGCTGCCTTCACCCCCCTCCCAGTGACCCATCCTCTAGAATACCCTCCAGAATACCTGGGCCAATCTGGCCTGGAGGAAAATCTCTTCCTGATCCCAAAGTGGCAATTGCCACTACCCTGGACACATAAGAAAGGTGCACAGGAACCAAGCACTGGTCATCCCTTCCTGCCCTCCCTCTCATGATCAGCCTAAAATCCATAGTGTCATAGGAACAGCACTGCTGTCATATGGCCATCTAGCCTCTGCTTAAAAACGTCCAAAGAAGGAGAGACCACCCCCTCCCGAGGAAGCCTGTTCCACTGAGGAACCGCTTGATCAAGAGGTTTCGCCTAATGTTTAGCCAAACACTCTTTTGATTTCATTTCAACCTGTTCATTCTGGTCTGAGCTTCTGGGGCAACAGAACACAGCTCCACTCCATCGTCTATATGACAGCCCTTCAAATACTTGAAGATGGCAAACATATCACCTCTCAAGTTGTCTCCTGGTGGATGAGATGAGTTGTCCAGCTAGTCCAGCATCCCGTCTCACACAATGGCCGGGCAGTTCCTCTGGAAAGCCAACAACAGGGCATAGAGGTCGAGGCCTTCATAAGAATATAAGAAGAGCCCTGCTAGATCAGTTCATCTAGTCCAGCATCCTAGCTCACAAAGTGGCCAGCCAGTTCCTCTGGAGGTCAGAAAACGGCATAGAGGCTGAGGCCTTCCCCTGATGTTGCCTCCTTGCACTGGGATTCAGAGATTGCCTGCCTCTGAATATGGAGATTCCCTTCAGTAGCCACTGATAGACCCATTTGCCATGAATCTGTCTAATCCCCGTTTAAAGCCATCTATACCTGTCGCCATCACTACATCTGGAAGTGAATCCCTCTCCTCCCTTTTATCATCATGACAGCTCTGTGGGGTAATTTAGGCTGAGGAAGTGTGACTGGCC
>NW_015204927.1:0-2119 GCF_001447785.1 Gekko japonicus | reverse complement strand
GTGGGAACATCATTTGACTGTCACCCATGAATTATGGGTCAATCTGAAATTTCTGTTGGTGTATTTTATTTGAAAACCATACCAGCACTTTAGGATAGTGATTTATGGATTTTAGGATAACCGATCTGATTTTGGTTGATTAATTATGATGAATTTTATGATGGATTTTAATTGTATTTTGTGCATTGTGTAAGCCGCCCTGAGCCTGCTTTGGTAGGAAGGGCAGGGTACAAATCGAATAAAATAGAATAAATAAATAAATGATTAAAATGTAGAATCCGCTGCCACAGGATGTAGTGATGGCCACAGGAATAAACTGCTTTAAAAGAGGATTAGATAGATTCATGGAAGACAAGTCTATCGATGGCTACTAGCCATGGTGACTGAGGGGAACCTCCACATTCAGAGGCACTAACCCTCTGAATCTCAGAGCCAGGAAGCAACATCAGGAGAGGGCCTATATGCCCTGTTGCTGGACCTCCAGAGGGACTGGTTGGCCACTGTGTGAGACAGGGTGCTGGACTAGTTGGACCACTGGTCTGATCCAGCAGGGCTCTTCTGATGTTCTTAAGAGCGAAAGACTTTCAGGCCTTTTCTGTTTGTTTGTTTGTTTAGGGCCATGACTCTTACATAGGGTTGCCATTCTGGGTTGGCAGTATCCACACTTGGTAGTATCCACAATGTCCAACCACAGTGACAGAAGGCCTGCAAGCAGTGTACGGATATAAAGAGGGTTACTGCCTGACTGTGGACATGGAGTTTCCATTTAGTTATGGTTAATACCCATGGGAGAGACATCACCCTGTCAACAAAAATCCGCATGGTCAAAGCAATGGTATTCCCAGTAGTACTGTATGGCTGCGAGAGTTGGACTATAAGGAAGAATAGATTCTTATAGATTATGGTGCTGGAGAAGACTCTTGAGAGTCCCTTGGACTGCAAGGAGATCAATTCAGTCAATCCTAAAAGAAATCAACCCTGGCTGTTCCCTGGAAGGCCAGAGATTGAAGCTGAAGCTCAAATACTTTGGCCACCAAATGAGAAAGGATCACTCACTGAAGAAGACCCTGATGCTGGGAAAGACTGAAGGTCAAAGAAGAAGGGGACAGCAAAGGATGAGATGGTTAGACAGTGTTATCAAGGCAACTAACATGAACTTAAGCAAACTCCGGACCACGATGGAAGATAGGAGGGCCTGGCGTGATGTGGTCCATGGGGTCGCAAAGAGTCGGACTCGACTGTGCGACTGAACAACACCAACACCACCCATGGACAGCCCTAGCCATCCTGTCTAATCTCCTTTTAAATCCTATTCAGGCAAAGGTCGGGTTGTGGCAGTGAGTTCCACAAGTTTATCACTTTCAGTGAAGAACTCAGCCCTTCTTAAGGTCCTGAATCTAACACCCATCAATTTTGTCCCCCTAAGTTTTAATAGGAGCTGTGGTGGCTCAAGTGGTTAAGACGCTGAACTGCAGGCTGTGGAAGGTCAGTAGTTCAGCAGTTCGAGACCCGAGTGTGCCGCATGACGGAGTGAGCTCCCATCTCTAGTTCCAGCTCCTGCCAACCTAGCAGTTCGAAAGCAAGAAATTGCAAGTAGATAGATAGGTACCACTTCGGTGGGAAAGGTAACAGCGTTCCGTGTGCCTCGGTGTTTAGTCATGCTGGCCACATGACCACGGAAACGTCTTCGGACAGCGCTGGCTCTTCGGCTTTGAAACGGAGATGAGCACCGCAACCCTAGAGTCGGATTCTACTGGCATTCTAGCAAGGGAACCTTTACCTTTACCTAAGTTTTATTATAGCAAGATAGTAATTGGGCTGCCAACCTCCAGGTGGAGTTGCTCTGGAATCACAACTGATCTCCTGACTACAAATTGCAGCTCCCCTGGATAAAATGGCATATTTAGAGAACAAGCTTCAGGGCAGTACACCGCCCCCTTCTCGTACCCTACTGTCCCCGCGTTCCACCACTGCCCCAAATCTCCACGAATATCCCAACCTGGAGTTGGCAACCCTTGAATGGCACATACTCTCCCTCTCCTGTATCCCACGGGAGCAGATTCAAAATGAGGGCAGGGTCAGGGGAAGACGTCAGAGCCAGCGGCTTCGTTTGTTCTCA
>NW_015204926.1:0-1590 GCF_001447785.1 Gekko japonicus | reverse complement strand
TAAATATATACTGTCCCTGGCTCACTATTTTAAGTAGCACTAGACTACTCACCCTTCCCTCAGGATGAGGGTCTCTTCCCTGCAGCATCCTTCTTTCTGGCTCTGCCCTCTGGGAAGAAGAATAAGCTTTTCCTGCTGCTCCAGATCTTTTATTCCAAGCCCTCCTCTTTTCCTATAGGTCATTTTTGGCTCCAAAACCTCTCAGGGGCTTCTGGGACTTGTAGGCCCAGCCTCACCTACTGCTATCCAGGCTCCCTGGGCCTAGTAGGCCTCTGGTGGCACAGCCCAGATCATGACACTTCCCCGTCTATTTGCCAAGGAGTGACAGGGTCAGAGTCCATGATCTTAGTTTTTTTTGATGTTGAGTTTCAAGCCAACTTTCACGCTCTCCTCTTTCACCCATAGCAAGAGGCTCTTTAGGTCCTCTTCACTTTCTGCCATTAGAGTGATATCGTCTGCGTATCTGAGATTGCTGATCTTTTTCCTGACAATCTTAATTCCGGCTAGTGATTCATCCAGGCCAGCAGTTTGCATGATGTACTCTGCATATAAATTAAATAAGCAGGGTTCCAACAACCTAAGAGGCGTTTCTACATATGGACATCACCAGATGGGCAACACTGAAATCAGATTGATTTGTAGTCAAAGATTACCACTGTGCTATTAAGTTCAGCATTCAGGTCAATGGAAAGTTACCCCTTAAGTCCAAGACTGTAGCATTTGATTTCAAAATAGGGAACTTTACAAAAATGAGTGGAATAATTAAAAGGAAGCTGAAAGGGAAACACAAGAGAGTCAGATCCCTAAAGGATGCTTGGATGCTATTTAAAACCACACCTGATCAAAGCCCAGATAGAATGCAGTCCACAGGTTAGGAAAGGCACTGCCAAGTCTAAAAGAAGGCCTACATGGTTAACAATTAGGGTTGCCACGTACCTACCTATGAACCGGCAGAGGACACATGCTTCCCCGCCGGAAGATTCTTGCTTGTAACACAGGCGCTGCAGTATTCCGTCGCCCAGATGTGACGTAGGCATGTAGCTGGGCGACACTCTGGTAATGGAGCTGGAAACTCGATGGTACCAAACGGCCAGCTGGCCAACTATATACATACCTGGGGACACACCCCTAGGTCCCGTTGGTGGGTTTAAATCTCCCGCCACGGCCCCATTGGTCCCCCAGTGGAGAGACCAGGGGCCTAGTCCCCATTGTTACTCCAGAGTCAAGCTCTGGAGTGTTCGCTGGCCCCTGGTGGCGGTCAGCGGACACAACACTTTCTTTGGTACTTTTTTACTGCAAATCTTCGGCGGGACGTCACGGGTTGGCCACAGGTGCGCTACGCTTCCCAGATGTTGCGGTGTGATCGCACCCTGAAAATCCACCTGACATTCATGCCTTTAGCGCGGCAAATCCTCTGTGTGACCAGGGCCTGAATATGTTTGTGATTAGTAGAAGAAATAGCAAATAAACCGGCTTTCTTTCTCTGCGTTGCACCGTTTGTGGGGGGAAATGGATTTTCTAATCCCCCCCTCCGTTTTGTCAATTTTTAATCAGCATGTGGTTAGTTATAAGGTTTTTTAATGGCATTGC
>NW_015204925.1:0-1216 GCF_001447785.1 Gekko japonicus | reverse complement strand
CTCAGTATAAGGCAGCTTCATGAGTGTTCGTTCCATAATAGCTGCTCGCCAGGGGTGGGGGGAGAGAAGCATTTCTCCCAGCCCAGGAGGAAGTTAAGGCAGATAAACATCTGGGCTAGTTAGCGTAAATAGTTATTACGGCACTACCCTCTGCAACTCGAGCAAACTTTTAAGGCAGTGGAATAACCGAAGGAACATGTTTGGCTAGAGAGCAGGTGAGTTTGGCTCCTCCCCTCATAAGGGAACTGGATGTTTACAGTGCATTTCATGGGGCAGATCCAGCCAAGCTATGGGTGGATGTCCTTGGAATTCCTTGGAGGGGTGGGGAGCCCTACGCTGATCTTGACCACAACTGCCACCTTCCCATTCTGATGACAGGTTTTACCTCATTGTTAACAAACAGCTACTTGGTCAGCCTCTTCATTATCGGGCAACGATGCCAAGCTGAAAACTTTCCAAAAGGGTGCTACGTCTTTTGGCTGAAAGTTTTCCAACTCCCATACAAAAATCTACCCTTTTTATCTATAGCCACCAGGGCTGTTGTGTTGCAAATCCATAGATGGGCTAAATTTAGGATACAAAGACCGACAAACCCCAGCGCTTGTAAATGCTGAGATGGCCTTCTTTGCTAACACTAAGGTTTTGCCAGCATTTAAATTTTCCTTGGAACACATCACTGTTATCAGGTAGACTGATGTGATTAAATTCTTCTTTGCTGTAGTTTTTTTTAAATCCTTAAGCGCTTTTCTTGGTGTATGGCTTATGGACCATTAAACCTAAATGAAGTCAAAGTAATCAGGTAGTAGTAAAGTTATAGTAACAAGAACAGGCTGTAAAGTAAAAGTACTGTACAATTCTGCCCTGCTGAATGCAGATATGTACAGCAAACAAATCCAGGCCTGTTCCAAAGTACACACAGGAAGTTGGTTCTTTGACCAGCAAAATATTATGCCTGGCACCCATTTGTCCCAATCACAGGTTTTTAGGTGTCTACCCAAGTATTTATTATGCTTTTGCCTTATTTCATTTAATTTATACCACCCTACAACATCCCTGTTGCTTACCACATTTGCTTGGCTCCAGGGAATTACTAAAAATTCTTGTTGGAATTCAAGGTGCTGCCGGACGCAAAGCTGCAGAACAGAGTTTGAGTCCAGTGGCACTTTAAAACAAAGTTTCATAAGCTATTGTGTGCACACACGCTTCTTCAGATACA
>NW_015204924.1:0-1927 GCF_001447785.1 Gekko japonicus | reverse complement strand
GTGTCGTTTTCACACCTCAACAGTGCTGGTATACTTTTGCACATCCACGGCCACGGTCACACGGGACGTTTAGGGCCAGAAGAGGGATGGATCAGGGGTGCAGCAAATGGGCGCGATCACACCGCAACATCTGGGAAGTGGCGCGCACCCGTCCCCGATCCGGCCCTTCAGGCCAAAAAAGCACATAAAAAAAGAACCTGCAACAGAGCAGGACTTACCGGAAACGCCGCAGCAAGCACGGCCGTGAGATCGCCGGCGCGCCCGTCTTCTGGAGCAATCGAGGCTCCCAGCCGAACTGCGTATGCGCACACATGCGCAGCCGGCTGCCTCGCTCTACCTTCAGTGGCTCCCCCCCCCCGGCATCTGACCATGCCAGGGAGGAACTGCGCGGCGGCTCAGGGGATCTATCTGATCCTGCCGCCGTGTGTCTCTTTTGGTGCAGCTCTAAAAAGCCGCACTTTGCCCGTGCTTTTCTCACCCTGTGTGGCAGGGGCCAAAATATGTTTATCGTCCTTTTGGGGCAGCTCCACTGTCATTGCACCTCTACACTGCTTTAAAAGAATCTTCTCCAAACAACATTCAAACAAGCATAGAGAAAGACGGCACAAAAATGATTTCAAAAATGCAAATGCGGATTCGGCCTTTATCTAACCAGAACTCTCTTCCTTGGTTTCAGGCATATCAATTCTGAACTTAGATTCAAGTGAGTTAGCTGTATTGGTCTGAAGCAACAGAACAAAGTCTGAGTCCAGTGGTACCTTTAAGACCCACAAAATTTAATTCTCAGTATAAGCTTTCAGATATTTGAAGAAGCGTGCATGAACACAAAAGCTTATACTCAGAATTACTTTGTTGGTCTTAAGGGTGGATTCAGACTTTGTTCTAATTCGGAACTTAGTTTGAGTCCAATGGCACCTTTAAAGGTAAAGGTTCCCTTGCTTGAAAGCCAGTCGAGTCCGACTCTAGGGTTGCGGTACTCATCTCCGTTTCAAAGCCGAAGAGCCAGCACTGTCCGAAGACATTTCCATAGTCATGTGGCCGGCATGACTAAACACCAAGGCGCACGGAACGCTGTTACCTTCCCACCGAAGTGGTACCTATTTATCTACTTGCAATTTCTTGCTTTCGAACTGCTAGGTTGGCAGGAGCTGGAACTAGAGACGGGAGCTCCCTCCATCTTGCGGCACACTCGGGTCTTGAACTGCTGAACTACTGACCTTCCACAGCCTGCAGTTCAGCGTCTTAACCACTTGAGCCACCGCAGCTCCTTTAGGACCAACAAAAGTTTTACTCTGGGTATAAGCTTTTGTGTGCATGCACACTGCTTCTGAAGAACTGTGTGTGCACACGAGAGCTTATACCCAGGATAAAACTTTATTGATCTTAAAGGTGCCCGTGGACTCACACTTTGTTCTGCTGCTTCAGACCAACACTGATACTCACCTGCATTCTGAACTCCGTGTGCATATCCTTAAGAGTGTAGAGATGTTATTAGGACCCCAAGATTATGTGTCTTTACCACCTGGTATCAACTTGTTGACTTCTTCTTACTGACAGACATTTATTATACAGACCGAGCCTCACAGAACTCTGGCCTCTGAGTTTCCTCTCAAACTTAATGATTCAGAGGCCCCTCTCCCAGAGACAGGTGCCCCCCAAACATGATTGTTACTGGTGACTCCCTGTCAAAGACTGAAAATTCTCTGCAGAGGTGTGTGTAATGACATTGACAAGCTGAACATATACACTAAAATGGCTGGTTGGAGTTGATAACAGCGATTTCCCACAATGGTAAAAGAAACCCAGGGTTGTTGGTGCAATGAAACTCCCTTCCCCAAAACAAATCTGTGGTGCTTTGTTTGTCTGTGTTGAGTTTGAAACTTCGCAGGAAGCCTTTTAAGAATTTACTCCATAACATTACAATAAC
>NW_015204923.1:0-1704 GCF_001447785.1 Gekko japonicus | reverse complement strand
ATGATGGGTCATTAATCATCCTTCTTCCAGCTTCCAGCTTGGTGATCAGGTTTTATTCTCTCTCACTGAGTGGAACTAGGAACAGTGTTGTCTGTCCCCCCCCTCCACAATCCATTAAAGCTCCTTTGTGGAGATTGGCGCTTGAGCAGGTGTCTTGGCCCTTGCTTCTCACTCTGTCTCTCTCTCTCTGAAACTGCAACCGCCTAGTGAATTCTTTTCTTCCTTCAGGGTATGAAGGGACAGGATGGAGCAGCAGGAAGACTAGGAGCCCCTGGAGAGTCTGTGAGTAAACGTTTCACTCTAATGAGCTGTTTTCCCAGGTAGGCAAAGGCCGTGCGGAGTGTCCCCTTGACAAACGAGGGATCTCCCATTTCACCGCCTGCCTTTTGGCTGCCAATAGGCTAAACGTTCACCTGGAACAAAAAGAGACATTCCAGAAGTCTATGTGAGGTCGCGGTCAGACGGCTCTTTAGATCCGACCCGGGCGCGAATGCCTGGCGGATTTAAAGGGAACGATCAGACAGCGACATCTGGGAAAGGTGCCGCTTCCGCAATCCGCCCGTTTAGCCCCACCAAGGAGCCGGACTTAAAAGATAAATACTTTCAATTTAATAATACTTTCATCCCACACACTTGTGGGCTCAGAGTGATTTACAGTTACTCTTTGACAATTGGACTAACAATATTCGTGGGGGATAGGGAAGACAAGCATTTTTAATTACACACACATTGCAGCTAGCCGGGGCTTCATCTGCGGGCTGGATCAGTCGTGTGCTGTGTATTCTTGTTGGCGGGGTATAAATCCAATCTCTTCTTCTTCTTCTTCTTAATGAATGTCGATAATTGTAATTGGACCTGGAGGAAGGATGAGGTAGGTCTTTCTACACACAAAGTAGTCCCTCGTGCGGTGCTTTAACCATTAGATTCTGCACATGTGTGGAAAAACGAGTTCACAGTGAAGCACATATGAGCATGTGCAAATGAATAATTAAAAAAAAATTATGGACCGCATGGCTCCTTCAGTGGACGCTGTGTAGACAATCCACAGCGGAGTCTGAGCGTGGTAAGGCGATTCACTGGGGGAGCCGTCTGGTCATGCAACACCGGATAAAAAAGATCAGGATCCAGTCAGAGCCAGGCCAATGGCGGGATTAGCTGCCTGTCTGACCACGACCTGAGAGACTGATTTGTCTAACGACACCATGAGCAAATGGGTCTTCTGCAGAAAAACGTCAGTGGGACAAACGGGGGAGGAGCTATGGCTCAGGGGCAGAGCAACTGCTTGGCGTGCAGAAGGTCCCAGGTTCGATCCCTGGCATCTCCTCTTAAAGGATTTAGGTAGCAAGTGATGTAAAAGACCTCCACCTAAGACGCCGGAGAGCTGTTGCCAGTCAGAGTAGGCCAGACTGACTTTGATGGGCCAACATTCTGATTCAGTGTATGGTGCGTTCATGCGTTCACATCCATAGGTGAGTTTTCCTACTGGAACACAAGTGTCCTTGCGTGGCTCTTGTTCATTTCAATTGGGTTTGTGTAAGAGTAGATCCTTCTGGACTGAGTTCAAAGGTTTTGGGTTAAGGATCTATTCACACAGTAAGATTGTCTACCAAGCTGAGTCCAGAATTATGAAGCGGCTTTGTACTGAATCAGACCCACTCGTTCACGTAGTCCACTCTAACAGCCAGCAGCCTTCCCAACTTTCTC
>NW_015204922.1:0-1684 GCF_001447785.1 Gekko japonicus | reverse complement strand
GCAAATGTGCTCAATTTCCATAATGCAGATAGGAAGCAAACCTGAGTTTTTGTTGGGGCAGATCTTGACTCACTTCCATTTCTTTCAGCTGGGAGATGTCTGCGACAAGGAAGCATTTAGTCACCTGTCCCACAAAATCCACAATATATACACCTGACCTACGAAGCTCTTAAGACTACAGGACAGCACAGGATCCAGGAGTGACAACAGTGGTTGTGGTGAAAGCCACACAGGGAATCACAATCAATGACGTGTTGGCAACGCGGGTAGAAGAGGGCCGGATCGGTTTACTAAAAGGTGAAATGGATTTTGGCAAATGGAGAAAAGCTACCTTTTCTGTACAAAATGTCCCTCCGCATTCACCATCTGCCTGTACAGATTCTACTGGTGTACGGAATCCAAAAGGAGGACTGACCGACCTGTTACACGGAAGCACCCTCAGCTTTTGTCTGCCTATAAAGAAATCGATCGAAGCCTAGTTGGGAATCAGGACCAAAGGGGGAAACGTTGTGCTTACATCACATGAAACAGAAACAAAGCTTTAGTCACCCTCGTCTTTGTGTCCCAATGAATGTTTACAGTTCTACCAGAAAAAAGGGGAGGGGGGGGGGTCTGGTGGGGCTTCCTTGCCAAGTGCTCCTTCCCCCCTCCTTTTCATTCATCCTGTTTCCTCTTGGGCTTCTTCGGGTTCCGAGACCGGCTTTTTGCTTTGCACAGCGGGCAGATGGGCGCGTTCCGATGGATCTGCTGATGGCACGACAAGCAAGCCTGAAAGAAGAAGAACAGACTGGATTTATACCCCGCCCTTCACTGAGAGAGCTCTGACAGAAACTGCTCTTTTTCAAGAAGAGATTGGATTTCTACCCCGTCCTTCACTACCCAAAGGTGTCTCAGAGTGGCTTACAAACTCCTTTCCCTCCCCCTCCCCACAACAGACACCCTGTGAGGTAGGTGGGGCTGAGAGAGCTCTGACAGAAACGGCTCTTTTCCCAAGAACAGCTCTGAGAGAACCAGATATACAGATTACTTTTCTAGTATATTGAAATTCTCTTATATTGCTTGACTTGGATGTTTTGGTCTCTGGGGAGTGCCATCCTGTTAGCTATCGAGGCTGGGATGGCGGCCAGGCCATCGAGCAGGGGGAAGGGGGGGGTACCGTTGGTATTGCCTCATCTCTGATGAGCCCTTCAGTCTGGGGCACGGACTCACAAAGCTGCTTGGTGAGACCCTGTGGTCCGATTAACTCAGGGCCATCTACTCCTGCAGGGAGAGAGCTCAGTTTCCGTCCAGCGGCACCTCAGAGACCTCCAAAAGTTTCAGGGCATAAGCTTTCGGGAGTCAAAATCCCCTGCGTTGGACACAACCAAGGGAGCTCCGGCTCTCAAAAGTTTGTCCCCTGGAACTCTCATTCGTCCCTAAGCTGCTCCTGGACCCGAATCTGTTTTATGGCGGAACAACGGGGCTGCCCTTTGGAACTGCTCCCGCAGGGGCTCTCCGGAGCCTCCCAAGACCTGCAGCCCGAGACCCTTTCAAGTGGGACAGAATCTGGGACCCCCTGCCTGCCAGACAGGTGCTCTCCCGCTGAGCCGTGGCCCCCCCACCCATCAATGACCTGGTTCACCAGGCTGGAGAGGTTGGAAGACCCCCCTTCCCGCTTAGAAATGTAAAATTTCCGGAAATTTTG
>NW_015204921.1:0-1647 GCF_001447785.1 Gekko japonicus | reverse complement strand
CAACAAAATGCTGTTATGGAACCAGTTTGATGTGGTGGGTAAGTGCACCGACTCTAATCTGGGAGAACTGAGTTTGATTCCCCACTCCTCCACTTGCACCTGGCTGGATGACCTTGGGCAAGCCATAACTCTGGCACAGCTGTTCTTGAAAAAGAGCAGTTTCTGTCAAGAGATCTCTCAGCTCCACCTACCTCACAGGGTGTCTGTTGTGGGGAGGGGAAGGGAAACAGTTTGTAAGCCGCTCTGAGACACCTTTGGGTAGTGAAGGGCGAGGTATAAATCCAATCTCTTCTTATTATTATTGGAAATGCCATTGCTATGTGGTAACTTTGGCATTGCACTCTAAGGTTGCAATCCCATTGAACACAATAGAATTTACTTCTGAATTAACAAGCATAGAATTATGCTGCATATTTTGAGATTCCCAGCTAATAGAAATATGCTTTAATCTGCATGGACTTAAGCCAGCTTTTTCCTCTTGCGAAATATATGAGCATATGAGAGGGTATCCAGTGGGTTGGAGGAAGAAATTGGAACTTCCCGTGGCCATTTAGCTAGCAATAATGTAAAAACTAGCCATGAAAATCAACACTGCTACATTTTCAGGCATTTTACTCTCAATAGAGAAAATGGTTTGGATCCAGCTACTTTTTTGTCAATCTCTGTCAATCCCTCTCCTATGACAGCCCCCATTCCTTGTCGCTTTTGTCCATGATCCCATACATAGCCTTTTTGGTGGTCAAAGAGGACTCTTCCTTCCTTTTTCACTGGTGGAAAAGCAGGTTTGATCCAACCCAACAGGATTTAAGTGCTTGGCTTTGACTGGATACAATACATAGCAACACTGACTGCGTAGGTGCATTTGGAATAACAGACACAGTTCTTGTCATTCCATCTCAAAAAGGATGGCATAGAGTTGGAAGAGGTGCAGAAAATCAGACCGGAATAAATGGACTGAAAGCCATGGGGCTTGTTGTCCAGTCCCTTCTCTGCTCAAATAAGGCACAGGATATGATTGGCCAGGCTGGTTGTCATCCAGCCATTGAGGGATGGATAGGAGAGGCTTCATAGGCAAGCTCTGCCTCTCCCACACAGGCATTTGCGGTGTGCTGCTGGCACACCCATCCCTCCTGTGAGGCACCATGGGGCCAAGCAGTATGGGGGGGGGTACACCTATGACTGACCTGCTATGGGGATCATTTTTGTCCTGCTTCATAGTTAGGCCCTAACTAGTTTGGCAGGAATAGTGCGAGTTGCTCAGGAAAATCGGCAAGCACCCCAAGGTGTTGGGTGTGGCTGAAGGGCTGTTCCTTTAAGAGACCACCATTCATTTCATGGTGGGATTGGAAGGGAACACCCTTGAATAGCGTTGCCAGCTCTGGGTTCGAAAGTACCTGGAGATTTTGGGAGTGGAGCCTGGAGAGGGCAGGATTTGGGATGGGGAGGGACCTCAGCAGGGTATAATGTTGTACAGTCCACCCTCCAAAGCAGCCATTTTGTTCCTGGTAGAACTTATCTTGCTCATCTGGAGCTCAGTTGTAGTGGGAGATCTCTAGGTGCCACCTGGAGGTTGCAAGCCCTTCTGTTGATGCTTAGTTGTCTATATGACAGGTTGGGGGAAGCTCAGAGGTCATTTCGGGGGGGATC
>NW_015204920.1:0-1602 GCF_001447785.1 Gekko japonicus | reverse complement strand
AAGTGTCTCAAGATTTTGAAGTGTGTTTTTCCATCTCTCAAATGAAGGTTTTCCTCTGTATTCTTCCATAATTTTACAGTATAGTCTTTAAAAAAAGAAAAATAATTGCATGTTTCCATTAGAAATTGAGAATGAACAACAGCCCTAAATGTATATAGGACATGATCCTATATACATTTGTGTTACAACATCCAGAATTCTTTCTGTTAATTGATCTTTTTTATTTTGGTTTCAAGTTTTCTATATTAATAGGATCCCCCCCCCTGGCTTTTCTACTTTATTTTTAATTACTCCATTTACTATATCTGCTCCTATCCTTAGTTTAGGCTAAGAGCCTATGACAAGACCCAGGTCACCTATCAAGTTTCCATTGCAAAGTAGGCATTTGGAATTACTTTTCAAGCAAGGTAGGAAGCTGGGGAATAGCAGATGGATAAAATTTGGGGTGAGTTTGTGTCTCCTCTTTTTGCAGGTACTTAACCTGGGTGTAGCCAAAGGATGACGTCTTGCAGGGTGCCAGCACTGGGCAAGGGTTCCCAGTGATCAGGGACAGAGGGATGTATGGCGGTGGGGGAAGGTCTTGGAATGGAAGAAGACAGAGATATGAGCATGCTCGGTCTTCTTCCAACCTTCATCCCGTCCCAAGACATGCCGGTGTGAAGACTAAGATTATGAACTCCTCTTCAACACTGATGCTGTGCAATGTCAGGTCCATTAATAACAAGACCAGAATGCTGCAAGATTATCTTGCAGTGCAGAACATGGATCTGGCTTGCTTGACTGAGACTTGGGTTAAAGAGGGTGAGACAGTTGCCCTGCAAGAACTTTCTCCCCCAGGTTTCTTGGTCCTCCATCAGTCCCAAACTCTGGGGTGGGGTTTGCAATACTCAGATAATTTGGTTTTGAAGGCCCAGCTGGTTGTTTCAACTCCCCCCTGTGTAGGCAATGAGCCGATTTATGCTCACCCGTGGAGACTAATGGACCCAATTGGGTTCCAGAATGCTCTACGGGATCCAATGCCTTCCAGGACTCATTGGATGAGCTAATAGAAGACTGGAACTCCCGTCTCTCTGAACCCATCGATGTAGTCGCTCCATGACATCCTTTTCGTTCTCCTCAAAAACCATCTCCCTGGTATACTATGGAACTTAGGGGGATGAAATGAGAACTTAGACAACTTGAGCGAGTTTGGCGGCCTATTCACGACAAAGCCTCAAGAGCAGCTTTTAGGACACTTATGAAAGCCTGTGAGGTGGCAGTGAAGGCTGCGAATAGGGAATTCTACTCAGCCTCCATCGTGTCCACTAGCTCACGCCCAGCAAAATTGTTTAGGATAATTAGATCTTTGACAACCCTCTCAGAGAGGAACCAAAAGATTAGCAATTCGGCTATTCGCTGTGAGGCATCTGCGAGCTTCTTTGCGGATAAAATCTTGTCACTACGCTGTGACCTACCCACCAATGTTGATAGAGTATGTGAACTGGAGGCCCCTTGGCCATCTTCAGATTCAGTTTTTTTAGAACTTCAGCCTGCTATCCTCTGCCGATGTTGACAGGATCTTGGGTGCCATTAAGCCAACCACTTGCCATGTCCCTCATAGCT
>NW_015204919.1:0-1613 GCF_001447785.1 Gekko japonicus | reverse complement strand
CCACCCCCAAAGTCACCAAGGGCCCCTCCCCATTGGCAATTGAATATTGTCATAACATTGTAACCATCTAAATTCTCTAAATTCCCACTTTAATTTTTTTTTAAAAAAAGTCTTTGTGAAAATATGTTTTTCTCCTTTTTTCTCTGCGATAAAAGAGCCTTAGAGATCTTACTGTTTTTTTAAAAAATGGAAGCTGAGCATTCAGAGATACAGGTTGTGATAACAATATTCAATTGCTGATTTTGCCCGCACCCCCCCAAAAAGTCCTTCAGTAGAATGGGGAGAAAATGGAAAGATGAGAAAGAACAAGGTGCAAGGTAGAGAGTTTATTTAGCTCTTATGGACCCCATCATGGGACCCATAAGAGCGAAATAAACTATCTTGCACCTTGTTCTTGCTCGTCTTTCCTGCCCACTGGTACAGCCATAGTTTCTTCTGATGGGGAGAAAATTTCCACCATGGCGGAGGGTGGGGGGAATCAGAGAAAAGCTGAGGAAAACCCAGGAGGTTCCTGAATACAGTACAAGGCTGTAGAGAAGTTGTTAAAGAAACAACTAAAAAACCCTGCATCCCAGCAGCATTGAACTCAGGACAAATCTCATGTGGAAGAGGTCACTTTCTTAGGAAAGGCTACTCATCCAAAAAGGGGGGAAATCCCATAGTTAATGTGATATCTTTTACTGGGGCAATTTAATGGGAGCTGTGAAAAACCTGTAAGCATTTTCAACATGTAAGAAATCAGTTCTTTCAAAAGGGACCCCAAAACAGTTAAATAAATAAAACAGTTCCTTTTGTTACCGCACTCTTCTTCAGACTAGGATGGAAGGATAAAAGGAAAGGGGTAGAAGTGTGCTCTGAACAGAGTATTCTACTTTGGAGGGGGGCAGGGGTCATGACAATTTAGCTAGCTACGTAACTCAGTGCAATTCGTGCACCTGGCATATGCGAGTGTAAATTCCTAATAACTGTCACCAGGTGGCGGCATTGCCAGGATTGAAAAGATTCTGCTCTTTAACAATGACTCTCAAGTTTTGCTTGGCCATGATATTTGTTTTTCCTTCTTTCTCAAAAGCCTACTCATTGAGTTCTGGTTCCTAGACAATGAATTCAGCTCTTGTATGGCTGACCCAACGAATAAAATGTGCTATAAGGAAATCAGCAGTCTGTTGGGTCTGAATGGATTTGTATGATCTTGCACCTAAAACTGACAGGCTGGAACTCAGTACTGATATCCCAACTGTCTTCTGGGGGCCAAGATCTCATTGCAAAACTACATCTTTTTCTTTGTCTGTTTCATGGACCGCAAACCAACCCATATGGTGTCCCCAGATGCAATGTACAGGATGCGAGATGCAGATGAACTGTGCTGTCCTGAACAGAGTAACACCCTTCTAGTCCAGTTGAATTCACTTGACTTAGAAGGGTGTAGCTCTGTGTAGGACTGCACTGTAAATATGTTAGGAGACAGGGTTCCCAAGTGATGCTTCCTACTAAGGCAACATTAGGGAATGGGACGTGGCAGATTAAGTGCTCTAGCCACTCACATAATGGTGGTGGTGCCCCAAACAGGTGATTACCAACATACCTGCGCCAAGAGCAATGGACCTATTTCA
>NW_015204918.1:0-1552 GCF_001447785.1 Gekko japonicus | reverse complement strand
ACAGACGGACAGACGGACAGACGGACAGAGATAGTCCCATGACTTGAGATGCTGGGTGCTGAAGCTAACTGTGAATGGGATTGATGGTATGTTGGAAACTTGATGATTCAAAAGCATCACTGTACAGTATTGGCGTGAAACCTGTAAGTCCATGTTCTAATGACATATAAGATGCACTTTTCATGGGGCTGCCTTTGAAGACAGTTCAAAAGCTTCACACCTAGTTCAAAATACAGCCACAAGTCTCTGATCTGGGTTCACTTACAGAATACAGATATTACCTGTGCTAAAATATTTACACTGGTCTATGATTCACTTGCAAGGTGTATTCAAAGTGCTGGTTATGACCTTGAAAGACTTAAACAGCATGGGACCAATGTATAGGATGGATTGCCTCTTCCTATTATGAACATGCCAGATTGCAACGGTCATCACCTGAAGTTCTACTCCATGTCCACCATTATCTCAAGTGAAGGTGATGGACACACCAGGCAGGGCTTTTGTGTGGTGGCACCCCAATTACAGAACACTCTCACTGTGAACCTCTCACAGTTCCGCAGGGCCTGTAAAATGGAGTTCTTCCGCCAGGCGTGCAATTAGGGGCCGCCACTGAGGGGTGTGGGATGGAACATCTTCTGGCCAAACTTGGACCATCTCCTGGCTAGAGTCCCGGCTGGTTACTACCCCTATCTCGGGATTTGATTGGATTACCGCCATAGTTGGTTCTCTAATTGTTGTTGTTTCCTTGTTTTAACTGATATTGTATTTCTTAATTCTTTTAATTTCTTGTTATGTTAGCTGCTTTGAGCCTGCTTGTCAGGCAAGGTGGGGGTATCAATACAAACAAACAAACAATAAATAAATAATAAACTGGAGGCAAATGCGCTGTTTCTGGCCCCAATGAAACACTTATTTCCCCAGACTTTCAATCGATCATGTTTCTTAAGTGTGTCCAATACCTAAGTATTCTTATTGTTATTTGTAATCATCAGTAACCCACCTCGAGCACCTTGGATGGCGAGAGAAGGGTAGACATTACTGATCTAAATAAATAAATAAATCCTCTGGCCTTTGGCTGGAACGTAAAGAGGGGAGATGGAGAGAAGAATTAATGTTTAACATCTGCAGTAGGGTGTCACCTCATTGTCAGAAACCCAGGATCGATCAATATGGGCAGCCATGTTAGCCTGTCTGCAGCAGCAGAAAAGTATTAAATGGAAAGTATTAAATGGAAGTATTATTAAAAAGAGCCAGGGTCCAGGAGCACCATAAAGACTAACAAAATTTGTGGCGGCAGGAGCTTTCGTGAGCCACGGCTCACTTCTTCAGAAAAGCTCCGCCCCTGCCACAAATTTTGTTAGTCTTTATGGTGCTACTGGACTCTGATGCTTTTCTACAAAAACTCCCCCAGAGTTTATCTTTCCGCAGGTGCAAGGCTTTCCCGCTGTTCTTGCCAAAGAGCAGACCCTCCTGCAATTCTCTTACTGCATCCCGAGACGAAAGGAGATTTGCCAATTACCGTACAAATGAGCTTTGCGCTCCCAGGTGTTGT
>NW_015204917.1:0-1605 GCF_001447785.1 Gekko japonicus | reverse complement strand
CCCAAATGCTAGAGTGTCCCCTGCATGACTGCCTGTTGCAATGACATCACTCCCGGCATGGACCTGAATTCCAAGTGGTGAATCACCACTGGGAAAGGAGCCCCACACGTGCTGCACCCCCCCACACATACACCGCTGGGAAAAAGATCCTTTAAAAGGTCTTTTTGCCAGCAGAGCTGTAGCCCGTGACAGCCCCCCTCTCTCCTGCTAAAAGATTTAAAGGGCCCTCCAGCTGGTCAGAGGGCCATGTGCTCCCCGCCAATCAGCTGAAGCCCTTTAAATCTTTTTGCAGGAAAGGAAAGGGGTGGCCATGGCTTGGTGGTGGGGCTTGGAGGCATCCTCACCCACTCTGGAACACCCCCCAAATCCCCCCCCCCTTGCTGGACTGATCCGTGGCAACTCCACCAGACAACAGGGTCCTGGCTCAGGAGGAGGGGGTCTGAACCTGGTTCTCCTAGATCCCCCACTCGCAGTTCTAACTTATCCTGCATTTCCCACATAAGTGGCAGAGCTGAGAGGAAGGCCTGAGAGAAAGACTGTTTCCTGGGGGGACCTTTTGTCCTCCCACAATCCCTTTTCCCTCATGGGCTGAGATCAGGTTGTGGGGGGGGGAGGTCACCATCCCCCACCCACCTCAACACTCAGCTTTGCAGCTGTTCAGATGGGCAGTGATGATGACATCAATGACCCTCCTTCCCTTTGCTCCTCCACTCGCTTCCAAGTCTGGGAGGTCTTTCCCTTCATAGCAGCATCCACATGCCGGCACTCCTCCTCCTCTCTTCCCTGCTGGCCCTGTCCCTTCATTGGCAAACCACCGCTCCATGTGCCCACGATTGCCACCCCCCCTCATGGTTGCTGCTTGAAAGGAAAAAAAATGTGAAGCCAGTCAATTTGGCACTGACAGCGCCAGCTGCTCAGCTCCCCCCACCCTCCCATGTAGTGGCTTCTCTAAGCCTTGTGAAGCTGTAATCAGAGGAGGCAATGGGGTAGGGAAGCATGACACCTTCTCTTTCTCCACCTTTGCTTCCATTTCCCTCCACTATTTTACCTCAGCCTCTTAGCCCCACCCCCTAGCCATTTCCTTTCTATTTCTTGACAGCTTTGACCACACACACATCTCACTGCCTGCGCCCGCTCACCCACTCCCCCCAAGCAACCTCCTGCCTTCCCTGCCTCGCTCCAGGTACTTGCGGACCTGCTAAGAATCTTGGGTGGGCCACTTCTGGCCCTTGGGCCGTATGTTTGACACCCCTGCATGTAGGCAGTAGTTGGCGTGACCAGCAGGGGAGAGCTCACAAGCTGGCAGGGGAAGGACACGCAGGCAGGTGGGAGGCTGGTGCATGGGAGGTCAGGGAAGGTGGGTAGGGGTAGAAGAGGGGAGAAGGTAAGGGAACTCCATGCCCAGGGCCCCTCAAAACCTGGAACTCCCTCCTGGCGACCCCTAATCTATAGAATAAAAGAATTGGCCTGTCCACCCATCTGTCCACTTGTGGCAAGCAGAACTCATCAGAGAATAAAGCCAGGAGACTCATAATGGGCCACCTGTCTCAGGATGATTGTGGTGGCTCCAGGGCCCAAAGTGAAAGGCATGGGAATATCCTGGCC
>NW_015204916.1:0-1591 GCF_001447785.1 Gekko japonicus | reverse complement strand
CATAAACATTATTTGTTCAGGCCCTGTTCTAAGTCGGCAAAACTCCCAGAAGTGGAAGGCCAATACCCCTAGGAATTTCCCCAGGGAAATACAGATCACTTTGCACTTCACCACTCATGATATTGGTGGTGAAAAGTGCTGTCAAGTCACAGATGATTTATGGTGGTCCCACAGGGCTTTCAAAACAAGAAACATTTGGAGGTAGTTTGCCATTGCCAGTCTCCATGTCGTGACTCTGCTATTCCTTGGAGGTCTCCCATCCAAATACTGGCCAGGGACAACCCTGCTTAGCTTCTGAGATCTGATGAGATCGGGCTAGCCTGTACTATTCATGCAATTAAATGTTAAACAGGGATGACATACTACAAGCAGTAACTCAAGGTAGTGTCGTGGTTAGAGTGTTGGACTAGAACCCAGCCAATCTGGATTTCAATCCTCATTCAGCTATAAAGCCCACTTGGTGACCTTGGGCCAGTTATTCCCAGCTTAACCTTCCTACTAGAGGTGCGCAAAAGAAAAAAAATCAGTATTTTTATGGTTCGGGTGTAATGAAATAGAAAAATATCAGTATTTCCCTATATTACTGAATCCCAATTTCAGTATGATATTGGGATTCATGAAATAATCGGGAATGCCAAATTTACAGGGTATAATGGGGATATAATGGTATAATGGAGAAGGGAGTGGGTGAACTTGCACAGCTTCTGGGTTAACTTGAGCATGGCGTGGCTTGCAAAAGACATTTAAAGGGAACTTTAAGCCACATGAAACTGAAATCAAAGTGGGGCAAGTTCCCTGCAGGCTTGGTTGGGGCTTTGATGGGCAGCCCACCATCAGAAAGAAAGGAGGGAAGATCTCAGATCTCCCCCCCCCAATTCTATTTTGCTGGCCTCTGAGAGTTGTGGCCAGCAGAAAGGAGGGAAGGAAGGTCTCATATCTCCCCCCCCCTTCTATTTTACTGCCCTCCAGGAGCTATGGCCTGCAGAAAGGAGGGAGGGAAGATCTCAGATCTTCTGCCTTCCTTTCTGCTAGCCTTGGGGAGAGTTCATCAGGACAGTCCAACAGAGCCCCAGCTGAACCTGTGGGGAGAGTTCTCTCCATAGGATTGGTTCCTTTACAGGCTCTGTTGGGCAGTCCAGTTTGAACCAGGCTGCCCAACAGAGCCCCTGTTGGGGCTGCAGGGAGAGTTCTCCTTGCAGGATCAGCTCCTTTGCAGGCTCTGTTGGGCAGTCCGGTGTAAATTGGGCTGCCCAGCAGAGCCCCAGCCAAGCCTACAGGCAAGGAAGGATCAGCTGGGGCAGCGTGGAGCTGTCAGCCCCCACTGGCCTGGCTGATCCTGGGCCGGCTCCTCTTGCATCTTGGTTTAAGCCAAGATGCAGGAGGAGCCAGCCAGCCCCAGCAGAGGTATCATGGAGCTGTCAGCTCCACACCACCCCAGCTGATCCTCTCTTGCAACTCGGAGCTGCAAAAGAGGATCAGCTGGGGAAGCATGGAGCTGACAGCTCCATGTTGCTTCGGCTGGGGCTAGTTTGCCAAATGAAAGCCAAAAAAAATGACTTTTGGGGGGGCTGAGCCATATCTGTATTTGGCT
>NW_015204915.1:0-1605 GCF_001447785.1 Gekko japonicus | reverse complement strand
TTTATTTCCAGCTCTAAAACCTTTTTTTTTTTTCAGTTGATGGGTACGCATTGTACGTTAACCAGTCAACTGCTGATAAAATTCTTCTCATAAACATTCCTCAGATTGAAACAAGACACTATGAGAAAGTTACAGAATCAGCCTTCCGTTCAGGAGAAAAAGGCACTTAGAAATTTAGGATTAAAAACACACAGAGAGACATTCTAAGTGAATGCTCCATCTTAGCAGTATAGACATTGGGTTGGATCCTACGGAAAGCTATCAGGAGGATTTCAGTGGGTGGAGTGTGACTGTCTTGCCTCCCCTGTCTCTCTGTAGGGCCCCCCCCCCAAGCCTTCCCCCTGCTAAACTTTACCCAAAAAATACTTTTTGGCATCCAAGCCATTGCAGTCTGATATTTTGGGGCTCACTTGCATTTTAAACATCATACAGAATATGCTTGGGGCGGGGGCTCTTCTGGCCCCAGTGCACTTTCTCTGCAGATTGGGGGGGGGACACACCAAAAAATGTAGAAATATTAAAGGCGTGTTTAAATCAGTAGCAAATGTGTGATGCTTTAAGGTTGACAATTTTGTAAAAGCAAAAGCATTTTGAAACAATAGAAAAGAGCAAGAGCCCGGTAGCACCTTAACGACTAACAAAATTTGTGGCGGGGGAGAAGTTGTCGTAAGTCACGGCTCACTTCAGATACTGGACTCTGGCTGTTTTCTAACCTCTGAAGGAGGGAGCCAGTGACTCCCAAAAGCTCCCTCCCCTGCCACAAATTTTGGTAGTCTTTTAAGGTGCTCCTGGACTCTGGCTCTTTTTTACTGCTGCAGATGGACTAACACGGCAACCCATCTATTTTAAAATAGATTTTCCCCAAATCTAGTTGGATTGCACCGCCCCCTAGATCGGGGGGTCCCCAACCTTTTTTGAGCCTATGGGCACCTTTGGAATTCTGATGCAGCGTGGTGGGGGCGGCCACAAAAATGGCTGCCACAAAATGGCTGCCACAGGAGGTGGAGCCAGCCACAAAAGGATTGCCAAGTCTTAGCTTCAGCCACCCAATGAAGATCCCCGTGCTGTGGTGGCAGCGGCTGCCAAGGCAACATTTAAAAACGCACAGCCAGTCAGAAACCGTGCTGGGCAAAAGCCCTATCTGGCCCCGCCCACAGGCACCATGTTGTGGACCCCGGCTCTAGATGGATTCCCTGTGGCACATTTCAGAATGATAGAATGCATTGCTTTTTATGACGAACAAGTAGGGTTTTTAAATTTCTTACTAAACATACGAAGAGGTGAAACGCGCACGCAATAGGCGTTGTTAGGTCTTTATCCTTGAATAATTGCTCGTTGGATTGCTTGGATGTGTCAAAGTGGAAGAACCCTTATTTAGGAAGCCAGGGTCCCAGTTTTTGTCTGTGCCACACCAGTGCATCTCCACGACTCTTTGCCAAGCCTCTCCAATAATCCTACGGTTGTACCACCTTGCTTGCCACTAGGGTTACCAGCTTGAGGGTGGCAACTGGAGGGGGGGGCCAACCTGTGGGGGGGCTCTCTTGCCGGTGATGTCACCAGTGACATGACGGCACCACTCTCTGGTGCGACACACTTCCATGTCAG
>NW_015204914.1:0-1677 GCF_001447785.1 Gekko japonicus | reverse complement strand
GTTTCAGGCCAGGAGTGCCTTCCTTTGCCCCAACTTTGTGGGTCTCTGGTTCAGGTCAGGAGTGGGGTGCCCCTGGTGTTAAGGCTACCCACGCGTAAGGCAGCACCTCTGAGCTACAGACAAATCAGTAACCAATCCACATAGTGGGCGTGAATCACAGTTTTTGATAAGCTTGCAAAGTAAATGAATCTATATAGTACACATAAACCTGTAAGGAGGAATGATTACTTTTTGTAATAAGCTAACTATCCCTATTATAGTAGTACACATAAACATGCAAGGAGGAAAGATTGTAATAAGCTAACTATCCCTATTTAGTTCAATAGATCAAATCCGCACACAAATTCCAACTCACAGCTTCTTGTTGGTCTCACTGTGAAAACAGATTTTCTTTTGTTTATTGGGACATCCTTAATATATTTATGACAATATTTGTACCCCACTTTTCCTTATGGCTCAACAGCTTACAATTCCATTTTTTTAAAAAAAATACAAAATGCATCTTCCACAAGAAAATGTCTACAGCGTGAGCATGTACGGGCTCAATAGAAGAGCAATGTGTATGTGTAAAGTGCCCCTCAAGTCACAGCAGACTTATGGCGGCCCCAGCGAGGGGCTTTCAAGGCAAGTGAGAAGCAGAGGTGGTTTGCCATTGGCTTCCTCTGTAGAGGCTTCCTTAGTGGTCTCCCTTCCAAGTACTGACCCTGCTTAGCTTCTGAGATCTGACATAGATTGAGCTATCCCATGCCACTTTCCCTCTCAGAAGAGCAATAAAAAAGAAAAATGTCTACAGCCTGAACTGCTCCTTAGAAAGTTCTAAAGATGGCATCCCCATACCTCCTTAGACCTCCTATTCTACAAGGCAGGAAGCCGTTACAAAAAAGGAATGGGTCCTAGTAGATGCCAAATGGGCAACCCTAAGTGGGGGAACAACTAGAAGGCAGCAGTGAGGAGTGGTATTTGGCTCATGGGGACATGTGGTAAGGAGGAAGAACTCTCCTTGTTTGCTTATATATGTTTGCTGAGATGTTTTATGCACAGCCGATCACTCTTCCACTCTTGGCAGGTCAGAAGGACTAACTTCATAATATGGATTTCCAGCCAGACATTGTTCTTCTATTCTTCATCTGAACATTAACTGGACTGCACAGTCCAGCTTGTATTGTTCTGCCCCAGCACAGCCGATCACTCTTCCACTCTTGGCAGGTCAGAAGGACTAACTTCATAATATGGATTTCCAGCCAGACATTGTTCTTCTATTCTTCATCTGAACATTAACTGGACTGCACAGTCCAGCTTGTATTGTTCAGCCCCAGAGATTTACATCTATGGTGACTGTGAACATGATAGATATCAAAAAGACTTTCCACATCAGTATTAAATTTTCTAGCCCCCAATCTGGCTTCTTATTTATCTTAAAACGGAATGCTTGGAACAAAGGTGAATGCAGCACGTAATGACAAGACCCCAACCCTTTGAAGTTATTACAATTTTGACATGCAAACCACACTCAAGGGGAGATCACGCTACATGCAATCCTCCTGGTACCCATGGCCAACATTTTCTGTGACTAGGTAAATGTCTTATTTTCTAGTTGCATTAAGCATGAATGTGTACTCACACCAAATCTGGGTTCCTGATCACATATACCACAGCTAGAAAATACATGTGTTTTTT
>NW_015204913.1:0-1620 GCF_001447785.1 Gekko japonicus | reverse complement strand
AGAAAATGGAGGGTGAACAATGTCGCAAAGTGCTGTGATGTCACTTTCTTGAATTTTCCCATAGAGATTGGGAGGACTCTTAGAGAATTTTGGAAGCTTTGGGTGTTTTAAGATCTATCAAGCAGTGGGAGAAAATGGAGGGTGAACAATGTCGCAAAATGCTGTGATGTCAGAGACTGGGAGGAAGCTTTGGGTGTCGCTGTCAGCCTCCATGTGGGGCCTGGAGTTCTCCCAGAATTACAACTGATCTCCGGACTACATAGCTGGTAGCTCCAGAGAGTAGACTCTATAGTACCACATCTCTGCTGAGCTCCCTCCCCTTCCCAAGCTGTGCTCATGCCAGGTATCGCCCCCAAATCTCCAGGAATTACCTAAGCAAAAGTGGGAGTAAAGAGAAAATAAGGAAAGTAACTTGCGAAGCATCGTTAATCAGTGCTGCAGCCTCGGCGCCATTTTCCTTCTCCGAATTACCTAAGCCAAAATTGGCAACCTTACTTCCAGATGGTAACCCAGAAGTGATATTGCAACATTTTTGACACTCACCTCTGGAATGATCTCCCCCTAGGCTCACTTGGCACCTACCCTACTCCCCTGTAGGTGCCAGGCCAAAACATTTCTTTGTACCCTGTAGGGTTGCCTGGTGCCTACCTTCTGCTGGTGGGGGGACGGAGCGTCCCTTCCTGGATCTTCTGGCACGTGTGCTATGCATGTGCGCCATGATGACATCACCTGGAAGTGACATCATCACAGTAGGCATGTCGCCAAGGGGACACTCTAGTAATTGGCCAGAAACTGTATGGTACCATAGAGTTTTTTGGCCGAATGCTAGAGCGCCTCCCCCTGGCGATGTGACTGGCACGATCCTGGCACTTTGGGGGCAGGGTTTCCCCCACCAGCTGGATCCAGGCTGGCAGATTGAGGGGCCTTAAAGGGGCAAACCCCCACTCCCAGCAGGGGAATGGCAAGCCTAGTACCCTGGCTTTTAAAGCTATTCTTCAGGCCTGCTTCTAGACTGTGGACTGTTTTCTGAGTATATATTTAAGCTGAGCATTGTTTAATGCATCTCCTAGGCCTTGTTTTTAAGCTGACAGTTTTTAATTGCATGTTTTGCTATTCTATGTTATGATCATTTTGTCTTGTTTTTCTTTTGTGCACTGCCTGAGCGGGTGCCTGGAGAGGCCTTATATACATTTTCAAAAGCAATAGTTCTGGAAAACTGCAGCTGCACCATAACTGCAAAAAGCCACCTTAGGTTAATACTTTACAATGAAAATAAATTCTAATAAAGCACTGTTAATGTTCTGACACACGCATTGTACCATTTTCTTACAGTCTTCTAACATATTCCTTCTTTTGTAGTTTTCTGAGTAGCAAGCCTACCAACAATGCCGGTCTCCCTGTTAGGCCATTATCAGGATTAGTGAGTTAATTACTTGAATGCAAACAACCCATCGGTAGAGCTGCAGTAATGGAATGGAAACTTCCTTGCTCCCCTGTTCTTCTGCAACTTTCTACATTACCCAAACCCTGCTCACAAGGCTCAGGGAACTCTTGGTGCAACTGCAGAGCAGAGGATGGCATCTTTTTTGTATGTTTTTTAAAATATGTGCATGTGTGTGC
>NW_015204912.1:0-1641 GCF_001447785.1 Gekko japonicus | reverse complement strand
TGAACTGGAGCCTTCTGAACATGGCTTCTATCAAGACATCGATGGTAGGGTTGCCAACTCTGAGCCAGGAAATTCCTGAATATTTGGGAGTGGGCCCTGGAAAATGTAGGGTTTTGGGGAGGAGACGGACCTCACTATAATGTCCTAAAATCCACTCTCCAAAGCAGCTGTTTTCTGCAGGAGAACTGACCTCTATAGTTGGGAGATCAGTTGTAATTCTGGGAGATGTTATTTTTGACTTGCTATGTGTTTTTGTATTAACAAAAAGAACTTGACACCTTGTGACGTACTTTATATGTTTATTAATAATTTAGAATACACCATTTATTATATTGAATTGAACGTTGTCTTGTTGACACAGTGCTTTTGTGCTTTTGCACTGGCAACCCTAATTGATGGTATGCCATGCTGTAATGTGTGTGTGTGTGGGGGTGGAGTGTCCAAGTATGTTGTGGGAGTACCTGTCAATGGCTGCTGGTCACATGGGTAGTTCATGCTGATATTGTCACGGTACCTTTGGAGATGTAAAAAGCACAATCAGACAGCAACATCTGCCTTCTGTGCCCCAGTCATTGGCACCTGGGGTCGGCTCAACGTGGGAGCGGAGTTTGCCAACACTGGGGAAAGTCTGGTCTTTACATATGCCAGCACTTCCATTCAGCTTTTCCCAATATCTGAACCCCCCCTGTTGCGAATGGATGCCAGATGGGAAGTGTGAATGGTCACTTCTGTCTCGGTTGTGGGTCTTTACTCACCTGGTATGGATGTGCGCATAAGCACATATGCGCACACACAGCTAAATCTTTCTCAGTCCCTACCCGGACACCGTGCTTCACGGTTCTGATAATGTGGATGCTTCAGTGTGGGACCAGCGTGTGGAGGAGCCGCTTCAGGGTGTGCTGTTTGGTCACCCCTTCCCGTGACTACTTAAACTGCCACAAATTGAGGCACTGCCAGATTGTGCCAAGCCTCCAGTGTGACCACAGCCAATGTTTCTTCATCAGAAATAACACCATAACCATACCTGTGCTTGAGTTCCACTGTTACTTCCTCCCTAGACGTTAACAGGTGAAGAAATTTGAGAACGATCACTGGGTGGAATGATTTTTTTTAAAAAAACTCTGTGTCTTTTCCAGAAACAAAAAAAGCCACAGTAAGTAAGAGGAGCAAAAAAGTGAACAAAACAAAGCCTTTGGCTTTGGAGGATTGAAGATGCTGAACCAAACAGCGTATTTTCTATGGGGCTCCAGAGCATTGGGCTTGTCCAGTGGGGAATCTTAAAAATTAATTTTTTGGGAGATGATTCTTAAAGCTCTTTTTCTGTGTCCAGAGCTTGAGCTACAAGTAGATGTAAACTTGAAACCTACACCTAAAAAACTTAACTGTTCAGGGAGTTGAAACCCAACACTAATACTCCTTTAGATTCAGGTGGGTAACTGAAGAAGTGTGCATGCCCACGAAAGCTCATACCCAGAACTTTGTGTTGGTCTTAAAGGTGCCTGACTGGACTCAGACTTTGTTCTAATACTCCATTAATCTGTTTTGATGCTAGGGGCTCTTAAAGGAGCACAAGAGTGCTACTTTACTTCCTCCTCCAGGTGCCATTTCCAGCAGAAAATGCGAGATTTCCTCAGAGCCCCT
>NW_015204911.1:0-1650 GCF_001447785.1 Gekko japonicus | reverse complement strand
GCTAGTAGTACAGGTAATAAACGATGGTGCCGTCCTTCCGGCATCCAGATGGCGACGTCCACCGTCGTCCAGGTCCTTGCCAGGCTATTAGATGTTGATTTAATGCTGATGTTGGTATTAGTATTGGTATTGGGGCCAGGGCTGTGGCATCAGCGGTGGCACCCTAATTGAACGCCTGGTGGAAGAGCTCCGTTTTACAGGCCCTGTGGAATTGTAACAGGTCCCGCAGGGCTCTGATGTCCTCTGGGAGCTCATTCCACCAGTACGGGGCCACCATAGAGAAGGCCCTGGCCCTCGTCACAGCTAGCCTGGATTCTTTAGGAACCAGAAGGGCCAAATGATGTTGGGACCCCAATCTTAGTGCTCTCCGGGGGACATGTGGGGAAAGGCGGTCCCTTAGGTAAGTCGGACCCTGACCATATAGGGCTTTAAAGGTAAGAACCAGCACCTTGAACTGAATCTGGTTCAATATAGATAACCGGTTCAATGTAGATAATCCGGGTCAATATAGATAATCATCAAAAGATAGATAACCATGGAGAAATGTGTCCATCTGGAGGAGAATGAATAACAATGCACCTCAGTTTAACTCCTTTTCCAGACATTCAGTTCATACACAGACCCAAACTCACTTTCAGTTATTTTGAATGCACGGCTCCTACCGCTGCCCACTCGGGTTGACTACAATAAGTGTTTTGGGGATGATCCAGCTCAAACGGGTAATATTTGTCCCGTTGCATTCAATCTGGGAAATTAAATGTGCTTTTTTTTGTCGTTTTTAAGTGAACTTACTGGGGAGCAGTTTCCTTCCCACTCAGTGGAGCTTCCAGGTTAAGCATGTTTAGGATTGTGCGGATCTGCGGTCATAATTGGTGAGAGCGAAATCACTCCTTTTGTGTGTATGTGTGTCTGCGTGTGTGTGCATGTGTGCCTAGAAGTCATGCTGACTTCTGGGCGTTTCAGAGAGGTGGCTTGATTGCCTGCCTCTGTGCCCCAGCCTTGGTATTCCTTGGAGGTCGCCCTTCCAAGTACTTACCAGGGTCGGCCCTGCTTAGCTTCCAAGATCTGATGAGACTAGGCTTGCCTGGGCGATCCATGTCAGGGCAAAACCGCTCATTTTTGACTCGATTAAGCCCCCTGGGAAACATTTTCTGTCCCTTGGACTCTCCCGCAAAGATGATCTCGTGAGATAAGCCTTTTGTACATAACGGCCATTCAGCACATCTTCATTTTTTGGGTGTGTGTGAAATGTACATCATGTAGAATCGTGTATATTCTTTTCCCACCACTGTCTTCAACGTGAAAACTCTCAAAAACGATCCCCCCCCCCGTCTTTAGCTGCAGCCGTTTAAATAATACGTCTGTATGTTTCCTCCGCGGCAGCTCACCAAGTCTCACCGGCAGGGTCACATGGTGAAAGTAGACTGGCTGGACAGACTGACCTTTCGAGAAATCGAGATGATCAACGAGGTAGGTTGTGGCACGCAACCAGCTCCTAATGAGTTTCAAGACCTGGCTGGTGCAGGAACCGTGGAGCATTCGGGAGTCTGCCCTTTCAGAGCCAGTGTGGTGTAGTGGTTAGGAGCTCTGATCTTATTATTGTTTATTTTATTGGTTAATTGCCCCATCTCCGCTTACAGCGGGCTCTGG
>NW_015204910.1:0-1653 GCF_001447785.1 Gekko japonicus | reverse complement strand
TGCCTTGGAAACCCCAAGGGGTCACCATACGTTGGCTACAACTTGATGGTTCTTTCCACCACCACCGCCATCACCACCATTTTTTTTGTTTAAAGTTTTGTACACTATTTGTGCCCAGAAATTCAGGCCCATGTTGAATTTGTTCTCCCGGGCTGCATGACTTTCCTCCCAAAAGTCAAGCCTGACATTAAGGCGCACAACAACACCCATTGATGGATGACCACATTCCAAGACTGTTTGGGAAACTGGCTAATAGTAGAGAACACCAAGCTCTAGAGGAGCCCGGTCTGAATTCTGGAAGATTTACGGACTCTGCTACAGAGGAATGAAGACGGCAGGCTCACTCCAGGGCCGCCTCTCCAAACCAAAGAGGAAGAAAACCCTCTATTTATCCATCTCGGCCTTCCCATTCCAATCACAGTAGTACTCTAGGTGCCAAAAGGCATCCATGCCAGGAGCATATTTATGTATAGATCACCCACACAGTCTATACATCACGGCTGCCCCACTCGCACACCCCAAGCCATAAAAGGATGGCTTTTGTCTCTCCCCGTTTACATTCATCACTGCCTCTGTGTTGGCAGCGTGCAGAGCTTCAGTTGCCAGCTCGGTTTTTTGGGTTTCTATATATGGTCAAGGAGAACAGGGGAACACGGTCAATGTGCTAGTGCAAACTCTCTAAGGAAAAAGAAAAGAATTATTTAAAAAAATATATCCCTCTGCCCTCAAGTGACCAAGCCAGGCTGTTCTATAACACCCCATTCACTAGGAAGCCTCCCTTCCTCATACGTCCAGCGCCGTTTGTTTCTGGAATTGGTTGCCTGCTAAGAATTTCCACCAGTATATGGCTGCCACACCCTTCTCGCCCCCAAGCCCTGGAGGGCTCCTGAACTCTGGCTGTTGAGAGGAGCCTCTTATCTTCATTAGCAAAGTGCAAAGCTGTTTGAAGATGAGAATCCCTGGGGAAAGGGGCAGGAAGCAATTCCCTCCCTTTGTGGAAAATGTTGTAATTATCTGAAAGGACGTCCAGAGAGTCAGATGTCCTTTGTAATCTGTCTCCTCCAGGGCTTTCTTTTTCTGGGGGAATGCACCAGAATGGAGTTCCGGAACCTTTTTGACAAAAGGCTCTTTAAAATGTTTAAAAGTTTGTGAGTTTTTGGTATACAGACTGAAAATTTCATTGCTTGGTATACAGACTGAAAATTTCATTTCCCTCTGGGGAGTTTGGGCGCCTCCTTTTTTTTATTTTTAAAGGCACTGGAGCTTTGGGGAATACACATGGCGTTCTCTGCTTCCATTTTTTCTCTCACAGCAAACATGGAAGGTAGATGAGGTGGAAGATGGAACTGGGCCATCGTTGTACACACCGGTTGCTGAGATATCTTCTAGTGTCCTGGCCCCACTGCTGGCTCTCCTGATGGCACCTGGTATTTTTGGCCACTGTGTGACAGAATGCTGAACTGGATGGGCCATTGGCCTGATCCAACGTTGGCTTCTCTTATGTTCTTATGAGAAAGAGATTGGCCCAAGGCCCTCCAATGAGCTCCGTGAGGGAGTGAAGACCGGAACCCAGGACTCTACAGTCCTTGTTCAAATTTCTAATTCTCTATGGCTAGTCAAATTCTACTTGGAGCTGCAGTGGCTCAAGTGGTT
>NW_015204909.1:0-1652 GCF_001447785.1 Gekko japonicus | reverse complement strand
TTTTGGTATATGTTGAGAATGAAATGAAATAGGGAAGAAGGTGCTCAGGGACTGAAAATGTATTGTCTTTAATGGGTAGAAATTTTTGTTTAGAGATATATGGCAATGAGTAATATATTGATAAGTAATAATGAAATTGTTGGTAGGGACTTGTTTTTTTATGCAGTGTAGAAGGGCATTAATTAGTTCTTATTATATGGTGGTGGGCTTGGTGATATGTTGATTAGTAGAATTAGGAAGAAAAGCTGTTGAGATCTCAGGTATGTTTGTGTGTGTATGTATGTTATGTTACAGTTTGTTTCTTTTTTACTCCCTTATTATTTGACAGAAGATTATAAATGTAATGCCACAGGGAGGAGAATAGTTAAGAACTTTCACAACATAATGCCTCTTTGTGGTAGAGCATTTGTATTGATTAAGGGTTGTAAGGTGATTATAAATTTGTCTATTGTGTAGAACTGTTTTTGTTTGTATTTTTATTGTCATAAGAGGGTTAGAGATGGGTTCTGATAAAAATGAAGTAGTACTAGGAAATAATCTGAGGTGGTGTGGCAATATGTAAACTTGGCTAGGATTGTAATTATTCTTTCTGTAATGGAATGGCTCATAAATGATTGTTATGAAAGAGTAGATATGGGCAATGATAAAGTTAGCTCCAAGGGAAGATAACCAACTGCAAATTTATACGGAAGTATTAATATCAATTTGTTAACTCAGGTGATATGGGAGAAATGAGCGTGGGAGCTATATAGAGAATTAGGAATGGCGCGAATCAAAAAATTGGCGAAAAATTTAATCAGACAGGTGAAATGATGAATTTATTAACTGATTATGATCTGCACTGTTTATTGATGAAATTATTACCTTATTATTATTTGCATGCTTTATTTTCATTGATGTGTTAAAATACGTAGGATTAATTGGTAAACTTTTCGGTGAAAATTAATAAAAAGATTTATTAAAAAAAAGGAATCCCTCGGGAGTATAGAGATCTAGCTCACGTTTTTGGCAAAGACGAAGCTGATGAGCTCCCCCCCCCACACACAATTCTGACTGTGCAATCGAGCTACTGCTGGGGCATAAAATGCCCAAGGAAAGCTCTAGGCCATGAGCCCATGGGAGAAGGTGGAGTTGCAGAAATTTATTGACAAAAACTTGGCTAGAGGTTTCATCCAGCCAGCTTCCCCGCTAGAACCTGGAAGCCACAGACCTTTTCCCTCTTGGGGAGGGGCTGTGGCTCAGCGGTAGAGCACCTTGAGCCAAAGCCCCTCCCCAAGAGACATCATCTGCCTGATCCCCTATTAGATAGCTCAGTCTGGAGATCAGCTGCAATTCTGGGACATCCTCAGGCTCCTCCTCAGGCTTGCTTTTAAACCTTAAATCTGTCTGGACTTGGCTTAACTGTGAACTCCATACCTCACTTCTGCACCCCTCCATCAATGTCCACCCATCTCTGGCTTCCCTCTGATCTGTAAACCAGGGACTTCTCTCCCTTCATGTACTTGCCACAATAAGCGAATAATGCTCGTGTATGCTAGGGAGCGTTGCATGCAAGGATGTTTGTGTCCTCTTTGCTTTGGCCTCTGATCAATCTGTCCAGACTGGTCAAATGAATGAGAAGGGTCTCGCCCCCTGTGGGTCTTGGTTCAGTG
>NW_015204908.1:0-1662 GCF_001447785.1 Gekko japonicus | reverse complement strand
GAGTTTGCTCTGAATCTTCAGGAATTACCCAATCAGGAGTTGGTGACCCTACTTGAGCTGATACTCAAGTACAGTGATGGTACTTGGGTTGAATCCATACAGTGTGACAGGAATGACAGCCCCCAGAGAGGAATGATGGTCCCTGGAACTGTTATCAGTGCTCTGGGATTGGAATGTCAACCCCTAGAGTGGAATGACAGTTCCTGGGACTGGTATCAGTGTTCTGAGACTAGAATTACAACCCTCAGAGTGGAATGATGATCCTTGAGAGTAGCAATGTATTCTGCAATGGGAATGACAACCCCCAAAATCGAATGAAAGTCCCTGGGACTGGAATCTACCTTCTCGCCACCAGTAAGTCCCCCTGCTGATGGGCAACCCTAACTCCCAGGTACTGACCTTCCACTTTGGGGGCTGTCATTCCAGGCCCAGAGCAGACTTTTCAAAATCCCTTCTGCATTTTCATTGCAACTTTTCTGTTCTTTAATGTATTTCAATGGAGCCCATCCAAGTCAATTCGCATTCCTGGCTCCCATTATTTCCAATGGGCCTTCAAGTGTTTCACATTGTTTTCAATTGTCCTTCCTTTTAGTACATCCCATCTTCACCACATTAAACAGCAATCAGTTGAGCAACTCTCTCAGAGCACAATTATTGCAGCAGGCACAATTTTTATGTTGCCATGTAAAAAATTTAACTGGAATTGCTGAGGTTTTTATGTATTACTATGTAGTGTTGAATTATTATTTATTGTTTTATCAATATTGTAAGCTGTCCTGAGCCCGCTTGCGGGGTAGAGCAGGATATGAATTGTATAAACTAAATGGTAGAAGTGGGAGACAGCCTCAGTGGCCTCAAGCATCTGCCATGGCATCCTGGACCCAGCTACTGATATCATTAGCTAGTGCTGAGAAGCCAGCTGCCTCCCTAGGCCAGATTGAAGAATCCACAGCAGCTGGCCAAGGTGGCTTGAGGGATGCTGGGAATGACCACCTGCCCTCAGGAAGAGGAGAAGAGAATCAGCTGGGCTGGGCCAGGAACAGGTACAGAAAGGAATGGGCAAAAAGGGACAGAGGGCAGGATCAGGATTTAAGGGAAGAGGTTAAAAGGAGGGCTCCACAATAAGGCTAGGGAGGAAGGATGGAGACTGAAAGAGAATAGCCAGTGACTGAGTGCTTCTTGGGGAGAAAGGAAAAGAGCTGTAACCTTGTCCTCCTGCCCCATTCCTGAGGTGTGAGGAGACCTCCCCCACTCATGGGATGTACGGGGTGTGACAGCAGAAAATAGAGAAGCCATCCCTGCCAAAGAGGGTAGCCACACTCACATTAAATCCAATGGTTCTTCAGGCATGTCCCTTTGTTCCCAATAGACATTCTTGTCATTCCTTTCCATATATCTCCTGCAGACACCATTCTTTCCAATGGACAGCCAGTTCCAGGGTCTGGGGCAGCAGTCATTGACCATAGTGCCACCAAATTCACATAGAACACAGTTCTCCCTCTCCTCTAAAGATGCCCTAAATTTCAAGCACAGTAAAAAAAAGAAGAGCCATTCGAGCACATCCTGAAGTAGGTGAGTTTCCATGTACATGCACTGAAGACACTGCTCTTTTCAACGGACAGCCAATTTTAGAGTCTGTGGCAACAGTTATTGAAGATAATG
>NW_015204907.1:0-1546 GCF_001447785.1 Gekko japonicus | reverse complement strand
AGCACAAACTAGGACATGTTAGCTGGCCAATTAAATATTCTGCTCCGAAAACGGAAGAGATTATTAATTAAATTACAGGCTGTTAGGTTTTGCACTGAGGAATGGCTCCAGGCTTAAATTGCTCTTACACCTTTGGAAACAGTGTGGCAAGGCAACAAAAGTGTTAGGAACATGAAAATAAACATTTTAGATGCAATATTCCTAGGCCTCCATTCAGGCTGTAAAAAGGGAGTTAAAAAAATAAAAAAGATTTCCCCTCTCCAAAAAAGGAGGGAAGGCTGTCAAACATCCGAAAGGTCACAAAACGAGGCTGGAAAGATACATCCGGGCTGCAAGTCAGAAGCAGTGGAGATCTGCTTGGACAGATTGGCAGAACATCTAAAACAGGGTTCCCCGACCTTTTTGAGCCTGTGGGTACCTTTGGAATTCTGACACGGGACAGTGAGCGCAATCACAAAATGGCTGCCACAGGAGGTGGAGCCAGTCACAAGATGGATGCCGCAGAAGGTGGAGCCAACCACAAAACGTCAGGGAGCAAGGTAATACAAAACTCTAATAGTACTTCTTCAACATTTCGGACAGAAGCTCTGTTTAACAGTGTTATGTATTGAGCCTGAGCCATCCCTGAATGTTAAATACTGGGTTCTGGTTTAATCAGCTCTGGTTTAATTAGTGATTTCAGGAACACAACAAGGACACCCAGCAGGGCTTGAGCCCTGCTCATAAAGCATGCCAACACCCCCCCACACACACACACACTCCCAAGGATAGGCTATTTACATTACATTACTTATCTATTGGTCAATTCCAGGATCCTGGTCAGCTATTGTTCTTGGGGAGCAAGCTCACCCAGTTCAAGATCCATATTCAGGGATGGTTCAGGCTCAATACATAACAAACGGGATGCATTTTAATCTGCACGGCCAATCAGAATCCCTGCCCAGCAAAAGCCCCACCTAGCCCCACAAACTTTAAAAAAAGCACTCGGCAGGTACCGCGTTGGGAACCCGTGTTCTGAAACAACGGGAGGCCGAACTCGACTGAGAATTGCAGCCGGTGCCTCAGCCATCAAAATATAGAAACAGGAATAACAGAGGGAGGATCTGCCCACATTTTCCATAATTCACCAAGTTAGGAAACAGCTTTGAAAAATCTGGGAGGTTCTTTAGACTGCACAGACAGAAACGATGCAGACAGAACGGCATCGCCTGAGTTCGGCATGGTACAAGTCCCTATTAAAATGAACCAGTGATCATCCAGCAATGGTTAGTACATAATCAGCTTGTTGATGGAATTAATGAGCTAGAAAGGGTGCGGATGATCACCAGCGCCGCGTGTAACCTTTTCATCAGTTAAAGCGTCAGCAGCAGCAGCAGCAGCAACTGAAGAACAGGAATATCACAACACGAACATGCAGGTGATGCGAGTGAACGATGGAACTACCTGGAACATAAAAAGGGGGCAAACAGGCGAATTTTCCATATAGGGCTGTCTTGTTCTGCAAAAATTATATTGTTTTCTAATTCCAATGATTTTCCTTTTAATG
>NW_015204906.1:0-1666 GCF_001447785.1 Gekko japonicus | reverse complement strand
GGGAAATTCCTGGGAATTTGGGGCTGAAGCCTGGGGAAGGGCAGGGACGTAATGGCAGCAAGTCCACCCTCCAAAGCAGCCACTTCCTACACTCAATTTGATCTCTGGAGTCTGGAGAGGTCATTCCAGGGGATCTCCAAGACCTAAGTGGAAATTGGCAAAAAAAAACCCAATCAGGGAGATGGAGAGGCCCAGTCAAAATGCCTGGCATTCTGGCCATCCAATCAGCATGAAGGAGTCATCCCATCTGGGCCTCCCAGCCACCAAGAGGCGAGTTTTGTATTCTTGCTGGCATCCTCAACCCAGGCCTCCTGTGTTTCTCCCTGTGGTGTGGCCCGGGGGTCTGTCCCTCTCTCGCCTGGAAAAGGGATGCCATTCCTCCGACCCAAGTCCCAGCTCAGGAGGGAGAATCTGGCATTGCCTCAGGGCTGCCTCCGCTAAGTGAGCTGTGGGTTGATGGGGTCAGGGGTAATGTGCTTGGAACAGCCCCCGTTCTCTCCCTGTGCGTTCAGTTTGCAAAACTCTGCTGCGGGTGGGTACTGGGACTCCCATGTGTGGCACTCCCTGGTGTGTTTACATCGTTGGTGCCACAGTCCTCAGTGGTGATTGTGCCACTGGTTCCTCCTGGCCCGGTGTCTGTGGGAGGTTGATCCCAGGGGGTGTGGCCCCCACAGCAAGCTCCGCCCCTCCCTGCCTGTCAGAGGGGGGTCCCCTGGTGCTGTGCTGGGTGGGCATGGGGCCCCTTTCCATGATCTCCCACGGCCTTCCTAGGCAGCCCCATTGCCAGGAATTCTTTCGTGGGGAGCAGAACGGTGTGAGAGGAGCTCACGTGTTGCCAGCAGTCCCCCGCATGGGCTGCAAGGCAGGCAGGGCAGCGGGTGGTCAGCTCCTCCCCCCCCGGAGGGAGGGAGGGAGGGAGGGAGGGAGTGCTTGTGGCACCTCCATGCTCCCAGGGCTTCCTCCCACCCCAGACAAAGGAGGGCAGGAAACTGCCGGCGACCCAAAGCGGCCTGGCTTTAAAAAGTTACTTAAATGTCAAAAGGGGGGAAGATTGGGGTGGGGGGCATTGCAGATGTGACAGGGGAGACGCCTGCTGCACCCCTACCCCACCCCACTGGCTCCGGCCCTGTTGCTTAGGCCCTCCACACCTCGGCCAGGGAGTTCCCCCCCCCATTTCCCACTCCTCTGCTGGGTGGGCCTGGGGCACCAGCTAGCAGCCCTGGCCCCACACCGGGCCCACCTCGGGGTCTTCGGGCGGGGCTGCAGGTGATTCCAGCGCAGGCAGCTACCCCCCCACCCCTCGGCCTCTCCGGCAAACAGGCCTGCGGGTTTAACCCTTTCAGCGCTGCAGACAAATGGGAAATTTATTATCCCCGTCGTCTTCTTGGGGAGGAGGTCCGGCAAGGCTGCTGTATGGACCTCAATGGAGCTACTCGGGAGTAACTCCGCACGGGGCTGTGGTGGTCCCAGAGGATCCCGCCATCTCAGGGGGGAAAAAAGGGTTCCCCGTTGCCTTTTCCCATAAGCAGACCACAAGGCAGCACCACGCGTTCCTATTTGCGTCTCGTTCATACGGAGCGTAGTCTTAGAAAGCAGGGAAAAGACGCTCAGACGCCCTCCAGCACCATTCGACTCTCCTAAAAAGCAGAGGCCGCCCCGGAAAGTG
>NW_015204905.1:0-1668 GCF_001447785.1 Gekko japonicus | reverse complement strand
AGCTTTATACCGATCCAAATGCTTGGTCCATCAAGGTGTCAGTATTATCTACTCCACAGGTGTCAAACTCATTTGTTACGAGGGCCGGATCTGACATTAAATGTCACTTTGTCGGGCTAAGCCATGTGTGCCATAAAACCCAATGCCAGGTACCTGAGATACAAGCTGTATAAAGGACAGCAGCTGGTAAGCTCCGAGTTGGTGTATTCTCACTGCAAGGCCCCATGACCTGGGAGGAGGGTGCAAAGGAAAACCCCACATGGGTGGACTGGAGAGCCAGCGGTGCAGCACTGGGCAGATGCTCCCATGATGCTTGACTGCTGCAGACAAGGCTGTTCTGCCATGCTAAAGCCACAATCAAAGTGGCTCTGCCCACTCCCCCACTTCGAGGTCTCCTGTTTTCTCCTTTGCACTAGTTGCTCACGGGCCACATAAGAGCCCTGGATGGGCCGGTTCCAGCCCCCGGGCCGTGTGTGTGACACCCCTGATGTACTCAGACCAGCAATGGTTCTCCAGGGCCTCAGGCAGAGGGCTTTTCACATCACCTACTACCTGATCAGTTTAACTGGAGATGGAGGGAACTGAACCTGGGACCTTCTGCACGCAAAGCAGATGGCTCTCCGTCTGAGCCACGGCCCCTCCCCAGTCTTGACCATAAGGCCGCTCTCTCTGAGAAGCTACCCATTTTGGACTGTGCCTGAGCAAAGAAGGAAAGGGAAAGACTTGCTTTCTTTAAATACAAAGCAGCAGCTCCGAAATACAAATAGATTGCCAGCAGATGCAGACGTGCGCTGGCATGCCGAAGCAGCCGAGGCGCGTACGGCCGCACTTGGAATGGAAGAGCGACATTGAGAAATACTGAGAGTGATCAATCTGTTGCAGATGGGATTTGCACAGCAAATGAAGAGAGAAAATTAGCTCCCAGCCCTAGCAGGGGGCCTGATTTTCACAGCAACGGCGCAGAAATAACCTTGGTCGACCCCCAAATGCTTAGACAGGTCCATTCTGACTGTAGCACCAGTTCTCAGGGTCTTTTGCATCACCCATAACCTGATCCTTTTAACCAGAGACATTAGGGATTGAACTTGGGACCTTCTGCATGACAAGCAGATGCTCAGAGACAGATACCCATCCTCAAGCACAGCTGAAAACTAGACTGAATAACCTTTCCACACAGAGGACACCCCGCCCCACTACGGCAGGAAGGCTCCTGCTAGCAGCCCTAGCTGCCCATGATGGTGTGAGAAAATTCTTTTTAAAAGGCAATGTCGGCTGCATCAAAACCCTGGATGTGATGTAGGTTAGCTCTAGGAATTGCTAAGGTTTTATCATAGAATTTCTGGCAGTTCCTAGAGCTACCTTACATCGCTTCCAGGTTTTCACATCAGCAGGACATGTTAACCCTTTCATGTTGCAGTTACTAGTCTTCAACTGACGGGTCAGGACCCTTTCGGGGGCTGGTTTTGGGAAAGGGCCTGCAGCTTGCACGCATGTGTAAAGTGCAAGTCCACCAAACCCCCTATCTCTCTTTGGACACCCAATGAGAGGAGCAGCAGAAAAGCAAAGTGTGATCACTCAGTGGTTAGGGTTACCAACATCCAGGTGGGGGCTGGAGATCTCCCAGAATTAGAACTCACCACCAGGCAACGGAGATCAGCTACCCCAGAA
>NW_015204904.1:0-1790 GCF_001447785.1 Gekko japonicus | reverse complement strand
TGTATGATATATACAGTATTAACAAAAAACGCACTGAAGATGTTCGTAAGGCCTGCAAGAATTTGGAACAAGCATTGATGAACGATGGAAACAAAGATATTGATGCTGAAAATCTGTGTTGTGAACTGCAAGCAGTAGCTCGAAGACTTCCAAAGTCTATGCCGCCACAAAGAGTACTTCTCTTCATACTTCAACAAAAACTCCAGGATAGCGTGCCTAATGTTTCTGTTGCTCTAAGGATCCTTCTCAGGCTTCCAGTGCCTAATGCAAGTGGTGAAAGAAGTATCTCAAAACTCAAATTTATAAAAACACACATATGCTCGACAAAAAAAGAAAGAAATTAGCAATTTCAAATTTTGTGTTTTTCATTCTTCCTAAAATGCATTTATGTTTGAAAATTGGTGGGTGCACCGGGGGCAGGGGCGGGGGCAGGGCCAGAAGGTAGCTTCGCCTAGTGTGCAAAAAAACCTGGCACCGGACCTGTTTGTTTGCACACTGGGCAGGAAGCCTCCGCCGCCACCTCCCCCCAGCTGTGGGGCAGGCAGAAGCTGTGGGCGCACTCTGTGAGGATCACTGGATCCCTGAAGTACTCCAGAGAGCTGATTTCCTCAGAGAGCTCCCTGACAGGACCCCCACCAGCCATGACTGCCTCACCCACCAAAGTGAAAGCCACGATGTTCCTTCCTTTTTTACTACTTCCAAGTTGAGATTGGTGTTTCCCTTCCAGGAAATGACTCCTCCACATGCATCTCGGCTGACTTGCTGCATTTTTTCAAGGTTTGAGAAGTTCCCCAGGCAAAACTTCCCCTTGGGAGGAGAGAGACCTCGAGGCTTCTGGGGCCTGTAAAGTAGTTGCTTGCTTGTGTGTGTGTGTGAACGCATGCGTAGTTAGTTAGGCACGGATGCCCTCTGAGGCAACAGAGCTGCTATCCCACTTCTGACCACCACCACCCCCCCGGGGAGGAATCCTGCTAGGGATCCCAAGTCCCCCTGGGGGGCGGGGAAAACCCTGCCCCAGAGGCCCCTTCCCCGGCGCTGCCGGATCGGGCCCCGGGGGGAACTCTGCCCCGACGTGCGTGTCACCTGGAAGTGAAGGGAGGACGCCAGGCACGCTGGGGGCGGGGCCACGGCTATCCAAGGGAAAACTCTATGGTTTTCCCTTGTATGGCCGTGACCCCGCCCCCAGCGTGCCTGGTGTCCTTCTGTCACTTCCGGGTGACGTGCATGTGCGCGTGCACTGGACGCCGGCCGGGAGCCCCCCGCTCCCAGCGAAGATCCACTTGGCAACCCTAGATCCTGCCCTGCTGTCGTTTATCAGCCAGTTCTTATAAGAACATAAGAGAAACCAACGTTGGATCCAGCAAATGGTCCATCCAGTCCAACACTCTGTCACGCAGTGGCCAAAAATTACCAGTGCCATCAGGAGGTCCATCAGTGGGGCCAGGACATTAGAAGCCCTCCCACTGTTGACCCCCCCCCAAGCACCAAGAAGACAGGGCATCACTTGCCCCAGCTTGAGAGTTCTCCTCCGAGGCCACCGGCTCCTCTTGGTTTCCTCAAGATCCAGGCTGCTGATTCCTCTGGCTTCATTTTGCTGCTCCAACCGACTGAAGCCCCCCTGGAGCCGACAGGACAGATTGACCTGTACAGGCTGTGCTGAAATGCAGAGATGTTCAGGACCAGTCTGGGACACCAATCTAATAATGACCCCGAGGAGTGTCATGGCCAGAATTCTGGTGGACCATCACAAGTCCTGCAGGGAATGCCCCCCCCCCACTGTGGTGAAAAGA
>NW_015204903.1:0-1978 GCF_001447785.1 Gekko japonicus | reverse complement strand
GGGTCTCTCTCTCTCTCTTTTACAAAAAATACTTTCTCAGACGGCTCAGTCTGCGCACCCCTAATGCAGTTGCAGAACTGCAGCGTACAAGGAGCCCTGAAGACGACAGCAGGACGTAGGCCGAATAAGTGCGAAGTCATCGCAATGCATGCAGCTAGCAGCGGGCATTTGCAGCTCTCTCGGCGAAGGCCGTATGTACCAGCGGTTCCGGACTGGAAGGTGGTGGGGAGGATTCTAGCGTGCTGAGGTCACAGTGAGGAAGATTACAGGGTGCAGCTGGCCCGGGAGACGCTTGTGGTTTGACACAACTGTTTGTTTTCCTCCGCTTGTCGCTCTCGGCCCTGTTTCCCGGGAGCTTGTGGGAGGCTGGTTTGGCTGCGGCCCAGTTTCCGAGGCCCCGAGAAACTTTCCCAAAGGACGGTCTTTGTGCACGAGCTTCAAAGGAGGAGCGGCGCAGGCGACCTTCGGCTTGCGAGAAGCGTCGACCTCCTCTTCCTCAAGAAGAAGAGGTTGGATTGATATACCCCACCCTTCACTACCCAAAGGAGTCTCAGAGCGGCTCACAATCGCCTTTCCTGTCCCCTCCCCACAGCAGGCACCCTGTGAGAGAGGTGGGGCTGAGAGAGCTCTGAGAGAACTGCCCTTGAGAGAACAGCTCTGAGAGAACTTGTGACGGACCCAAGGTCACACCAGCAGCTGCCATGTGGAGAAGTGGGGGATCAAACCCGGTTCTCCCAGATTAGAGTCCGCGCTCCTAACCACTGCACCAAACTGGCTCAACCCATTTGCTTTTAATGATATACCGTGCCCCTACAGTTCGGTAATCCTGGCAGCAGCCCTGTGGAGTTGGTCAGCATCAGTATCCCCATGCTGGGGAGCCAAGGTGGTGTAGTGGTTAAAGTGCCAGACTGGGATCAAGGAGACCCAGGTTCGAATCCCACTCGTGCCATCGAAGCACACTCTCATCCTGACCTACCTCACAGGGTTGTTGTGAGGATAAAACGGAGGAGGAGAATGATGTAAGCCATTTTGGGTCCCTGTGGAGGAGAAAGGCAGAATAAAGTAAATGAAGAAATATTGCAGATTCAGGGCAGGAGCAGACTGAGGCGAGAGATAACACAGAATCCTAGAATCCCAGCGTTGGAAGGGGCCATAGAGGTCATCTAGTCCAACCCCCTGCTCAGTGCAAGATTAACCTAGAACAGGGGTGGCCAAACGTGCTCAACACAAGAGCCACACAGAATCAACGTCAGATGTTTGAGAACCGCAAGACATGAACAAAGTTACGCCCACGTTTTTATTGAAAAAATATGCAGATTTGCTTTTTTAATTAACATTAAACGAGACTGCCAAGAATAAAAACAAAGGGGGTAAAACAGACATTGATAATGATATTTATTTTCCAATGATATTTATTTGTTTGCTAATGATATTTATTTGTCTAAGAGAGAGAGCTGGCTCTTCGGCTTTGAAACGGAGATGAGCACCGCAACCCTAGAGTCGGATTTGACTGGCTTTCGAGCAAGGGAACCTTTACCTTTACTTTACTAAGAGAGGGGGGGGGTAAAAAAAAAGAAGGAAAGAGGTGGAAAGACAGAAAGAGAGAGAAAACAAAGAAAGCAAATAGATGGGAGGGAGGGAGAGAGAGAAAAAGCACGCCTCCCCTTCGCTTCCCCAGCCGCCCTGCTGGGAGCCGCACAATATGTGTGATTAAGAGCCGCAGTTTGGCCACCCGTGGCCTAGAGTATCCCTGAAAGGCGTTTGTCCAGCCGCTGCATAAACACTGCCCGGGAGGGGGAGCTCACCGCCTCCCTAGGCTGCTGATTCCACTGCTGAACAACTCTTACCTCAGGTGGCTTACATCTTTCCTCAGGTGACTTAGTTTGCATTTGTGGTAACATTTGAACTCGTGGCTTATTCTTGTCAGTCGCCGCACCAACGTTGAAGGGGTCTGGGCAATCAGGAACTCCCAAGTTCT
>NW_015204902.1:0-1671 GCF_001447785.1 Gekko japonicus | reverse complement strand
CAAAGCTAGGAGAAGAGTCAGGAGGACAAACCCTACCGTCTGTTATGTCTGCCAGTTACAAGGGTGTTTTTTTTAAATGTGCATTAAACTTGACATGTTGACTTCCATTTGAATTGCTTACAAAGGGAGATGTTTAATACTATTAAGGTATACGCCGCTGCAGTCAGTGTTAAGTAAGACATTATTCTAGCATGTATTATTTCTTTTAAGTAAAACTACAACGGCAGAAATAGTAGCTGGGCTAACTTGAATTTTTGTCCCTTTTTAATCATGAAGAATGCCCGGGCTGATGAAAAGGCAGCCATTAGCGTTGCTTAGCAAAGGCATTTTAGTACTGTCACCCATCTTATCTTCCCTGTTCCATTGTTGATCGTTTTTATCTGGAAAGATCAACATTGAAATGGCGTGGTAATCCTACCTTAGTTGTCTAGACAATCTCCAGCTGTTCCTCAAATGGGAAGGGATCCCCCTCACTTCCAAATAGAGATGTTGCTGAAAAGTACAACAAAAAACCCCCATTTTTTTGTGTGTTTCACTTAGGAACAGGAGTTTGTAGAGAATGAACAGGACTGCCAAGAGCGGATCCAAGAGCGGTTCCAAGCCCACAAATGAGGAGTCACTCTAGCATCTCCTCACACCACCAAGAAAAATCATATGAAAACAAACCACAAGACTTGCTGTTGGCACCAAGGATGGGCACGAACTGGGAAAACAGAGGTTCATCCTGGTTCGTGGTTCGTGAACCGAGGTGAACCTCCCCTGGATTGCGAACTAGTTGGGTTCATGAGGTTCGTGGATCTTTTGCAAGCAATTTCAGCAATCCCTTTTTGCTCCCCCCCCCCCGGCTCCCAAGCAGAGGGAATGAGAGTGACCACTGAAATTGCTTACATCCAATTCAGTCTGTGAGGCTGAAATAGATGCAAGCCATTTCAGTGATCCCTTTCGCTCCCCCCACACACACTTCCAACTGGGGGAAGGAGCAAAATGGATTGCTGAAATCACATCCAACTGGGTTGGCTTCCAACTGGGGTGGGAACAAATGGGATTGCTGAAATCGCTTCCAGGGCTGAGCTGCCTTCTCAGTTCACTTGTGGATCGCACATCCCAGTCCCTTTAGATGGTTTTTGCAAGGTCCGCCACCAGAGCAAGTGTGTCTGCTGACATGAACTACATGAACCCATCTGGAAAGTTCGTGGGAGGTTCATGAGGATGGGATGGCACAAACCGAGGTTCACGAACCACAAACAAGGCCAAGCTTATGATGCACTTAGGTTCCCAATTCAGTTTGTACCCATCCCTAGTTGGCATAACTAGATTGATAATTCTATCAGTGGTCGCCATACCCTGCCCCCAATTTGTATTGTTCTTACAAGGAGAACAGGAAAGCATGGGCATTTCCTCTCCCCCTTCCCATTTTATTCTGGCCACAATTTTGTGAGGTGTTAGAGAGACAGTGATAGACCCAGCATTTTACCACTCCTCCCTTCCCTCTCAATAAATCAGTCCTATCTATCAGCACAACAGCAATGCCATCCCAAGTTTTCCAGGACCCTCAGATGAGCAGGGCCTTTGAAATTCCCTCCACGCAAAGCTCTCCCTTCAGTGGCTCTTTGAGTGAATAAAAACACTCAATTGCCAAGAGGTAAAGAGCTGCGGTGGCCCAAGTGGTTA
>NW_015204901.1:0-1634 GCF_001447785.1 Gekko japonicus | reverse complement strand
CACACTGAACCACTACACCAAACTGGGTAGGTGAATACAAGAAACTAATACAGAAATGAGCTGCTAGGAGGAACAGAGGAACAAAACCCATTGTGCTCATCCAGAAAAGGCTCTGTGTATGACACCTACTGCCCCAGAAAGAGGAGGTGGTCAATCTCATGGGTGTAGCCCCCTTGCCAGCTCTTGCTGCCAAGAGAGAATTCATAAGATGCCAACCATGTGCTTTGGGGTTTAGCTATGGGTTGGAGCCCAGGTGAGGTGACAGGCTGGCAAAATCCTAACCCAGTGTTTAAGGCAGACACTGAAAGGAAAGACAAGAAGGCTCACACGGTATAGAACTTCCATTGCTTTTTGTTATTTACCTGCACTTACCTGGATACCTTCTTCCTCAAGTCAGGGCTGTTCGGCCCTCATATTGGTCATTGTCTTGTTGATTGAAATGACAATCAGAACACAAATATGCCAGAAATTATTCCATTTTTTAAAAAAGTCAAAAATACTTTTGCCAGGGTGGGTGAATGTTTGTCCAAACTCCTTAGCATTTACCATTTTTAGCCTATTTGCTGCTCTTGTTTTCTCTGTGTTACTGTTGCTTTGGTGGTTTTTAACCCTTCCAATTATTAAGTCATTTTCTACTTTCTTTAATCACATGGGCAATCTCAGCCAGTTGAGGATCACGATAGCGAATGGGGGTGATGTTGCAAACTATTGGACACGATCAAATTAGGCTACACAATGTGTGTAAATGACATCAACCACAAGTGAGTAAAATGCTTTTTGCAATATATATTCTAAGACTGAAGTGTGGCCCCATCTGTGGATATCTAACTTCATGGACTGGAGCCACAAAGGAAGAAAACAGATAGTTATGCAAACTTGAGGGATCACCTCTCCCCACCCCCCCAGGATTGCAGAAAAATTCTGAAAACACTTCTAAAAAACATTGGGGGGCATTGCTGTTGTGAGGGGGGGGGAAGTGGGTGGGTGACCAGGAGAACTGTCATGGTTCTTGAGGGAGGAGCAGGTGGGTGAGTGGCTAGGAGAGCTGCTGCTGCCACCATTGTCATGAGGGAGAGAAGCTGCCACCAGGTAAGCAGTCAGGTAAGTCACTGCTGTTGCCATGGCGGGGGGGAGAAAGCTGCTGGGTGGCCGGGAGAGTTATGGGGGTAGGCAAAAAGAGAACAAAATAATGATGGGGTGGGGGAGGTAGAAAGAAAGAGTGAAAGAGTGATGGGGTGGGACTAGAAAGAGAGAGAAAGAGGGAGATGGGATGGGAGAGGCAGAAAGAGAGCAAGAAAGAGTGGAGATTGAGGGCCAGAAAGAGAAAGAGAGTGATGGGATGAGGTGGAGACACAGGAATGGCAGACAAAGAGATTGCAAGGAATGGGGGACAGAGAGAGCACAAGAGAATGGGGGACAGAGAGGTAGCAAGAGAATGAGGGACACAGACAGAGCAAGAGAATGAGGGACAAAGAGAGAACAAAAGAATGAGGGACAGAGAGAAAGCAAGAGAACGAGGGACCAAGAGAGCATGAGAACTGGGGAAAGAAAGATAGCAAGAGAATGAGTGACAGAGAGGTAGCAAGGAATGGGGTACAGAGATAACAAGGGAATGGGAACAGAGAGATAGCAAG
>NW_015204900.1:0-2466 GCF_001447785.1 Gekko japonicus | reverse complement strand
TCAAGCCTTTTCTGCAAAAGGATTTCAAGAGCCAGCATGGAGTATTCATTTAAGCAGGGCTCTTTTTGTAGAAAAAGCCCAGCAGGAACTCATTAGCATAACAGGCCACACCCAACAGCAGGAACTCATTAGCATATTGGGCCACAGGCCACACCCATGACAGCACAGCTCATTAGCATATTAGGCAACACAGCCCTCGTTACCAGAAGTGTGGTCATCCAGCCACACCCACCTTTTGCTTCTTATTCTGTTTACCTTGTTTGTTGTCAAAACCCAGGGCCTTTTTTTGTAGCAGGAACTCCTTTGCATGTTAGGCCACACACCCCTAATGTAGCCAATCCTAATGAGTTTCTGCCGTTGGGTGTGGCCTACTATGCTAATGAGTTCCTGCTGGGCGTGGCCAACTTGGGAGCCAGCCGGAACTCCATTCCTGTGCGTTCCTGCCCAAAAATAGCCCTGCTTGTGAGCAAAAATTCTACTCTGTGAGCTACTGGCATTAAAGTTGTGAGCGAGCACTTTGGCTACTGCCTGAGCTAAGACAAAAATCTGTGAGCGGGAGGCTAAAAAACTGTGAGCTAGCTCACACTAGCTCACACTCAGCTTAGAGGGAACACTGGTGGCTGGCCCTTGCCTGCCTCTGCATAGCAACCCTGGCTTTCCTTGGTGGTCTCCCATCCAAATACTAACCATGGCCGACCCTACTTAGCTTCCAAGATCTGATATGATCGAGCTAGCCTGGGCTATCTAAGTCAGGAAAATGTACTAACCTGATAGAATTAGCACAAAGTGTGCGGACTCTAATCTGGGAGAACCGGGTTTGATTCCCCACTACTCTACTTGCACCTGCTGATGTGACCTTGGGTCAGTCACAAGCTCTGGCACAGCTGTTCCTGAAAGAGCAGTTTGTGTCAAGAGCTCTCTCAGCCCCACCCACCTCACAGGGTGTCTGTTGTGGGGAGGGGAAGGGAGAGGAGTTTGTAAGCCACTCTGAGACTCCAAGTGAAGGGCGGGGTATAAATCCAACCTCTCCTCCTCTTCTTCTTCTGCTTGAAACCTTGGAGAAGTATGGCAACCAGTGTTCCTTCTAAACTGAGTTAGTGTGAGCTAGCTCACAGTTTTTTTAGCCTCCGGCTCACACATTTTTATCTTAGCTCAGGAAGGAGGGCTCCAGAGACAACTAATTCATGAAGCAGCCAAATTACTCGCTCACAACTTTAATGCCAGGAGCTCAACAAGTAGAGGTTTTGCTCACACGACTCCACTGCTTAGAGGGAGCATTGGTGGCAACTCAGAAGATGGTTGGGTTGGATGGGTCCATGTTACGACACCAGACTAGTTCACACCTGCGTGTTCATCACCTCAATGACTCCAGCATCAAGTGGTGGCTGGCAGGCATGAGTGGGCCGCCATATAACATACTCGACAGACAGAACTTTGAACACCGTGCGTCTTTTCAGTTGAGTGGAATCCCACGTACAAGGGGCTGGCCATGAAACGATGACAAGCGATCGCATGACTTAAGATGAGCTGCTTCTCTACAGATGCATATCAGGTAGTTCCTTATGACGTGATGCTCCTAAAGGCCCTCTCTAAGCCAAAGAGACCAAGTTGGGCAAAGGCATTAGCGAGCAACTGAGCAACTGCTAGGGGAAAAACAGACCCACCAGAGTGAATATGGCTGCAGGCAAACAAAGTCTTCCCTTGGTCTTCACCAAGGTGTTGGGCAAAGAGTGGTTAGATCAGAGACAGTTCACAAACTGATGGCCAGTTTGGTGTTGTGGTTAAGTGTGCGGACTCTAATCTGGGAGAATCACGTTTGATTCCCCACTTGCAGCTGCTGGATGACCTTGGGCAAGCCATAGTTCTGTCAGAGCTGTTCTTGAAAGGCCACCTACCTCACAGGCAGTGTTCCCTCTAAGCTGAGTTAGTGTGAGCTAGCTCAGAATTTTTTAGCCTCCAGCTCACAGATTTTTGTCGTAGCTTAGGAAGGGTGGCTCCAGAGCAAACTAATTTATGCAGCAGCCAAACTGCTTGCTCACAACTTTAATGCCAGGAGCTCACAAAGTAGAATTTTTGCTCACAAGACTCCACAGCTTAGAGGGAACATTGCTCACAGGGTGTCTGTTGTGGGGAGGGGAAAGGAAAGGAGATGGTAAGCCGCTCTTAGACTCCTTTGGGTAGTGAAGGGTGGGGCATAAATCCAATTTCTTCTTCCTCCTCCTCCTCCTCCTGCAGAACTATTAGGGCTGTTTTCCCCCTCCAATTCTTCGAGTACTTTGAATCGATTTCCTTCTGGAAAATGTGTTCTCTTTAGAAGTCTTGAATGTCAGATTAGCAACAGCAACATCCAGGTCTGGGAAAGGTCACGCCGTGACACGGAAGCGTGGCCAGAAATCAAGGTGCATTAATTGAGCGGGCAATAGGGGGGACTCGGGCAGGAGGAAGGCATGAAAAACACCACGATGG
>NW_015204899.1:0-1949 GCF_001447785.1 Gekko japonicus | reverse complement strand
TGATGGGAATCCCGATTCGGGACCACATCTGACCTGTGCTCAAGACGCTGCACTGGCTGCCTATAGCATACCGGGTTCGCTTCAAGGTGCTGGTTCTTACCTTTAAAGCCCTTTATGGCCATGGACCTGCATACCTGAGGGACTGCCTTTCCTTATATGTACCCCAGAGGATGCTGCGATCGGGGATCCAGAATCGGCTGCCTCTCCCGAGCTTCAAGGAGGCCAGACTGGTGGTGACCAGGGCCAGGGCTTTTTCGGTGGCGACTCCAGTCTGGTGGAATGAGCTCCCAGAAGAGATCAGGGCCCTGCGGGACCTCTCACAGTTCCGCAGGGCCTGTAAAACGGAGCTCTTCCACCAGGCCTTTGGAGCCGCCACCACTAACACCTCCACCACCAGCAACTAATATCTATGCTGGCGGAACCCTGGCCCGCCGGTCCCCTTAACACTGCCCGAGCCAATCACCCTAGATAGCCGCAGAAGGCTGAAGAATGAACCGGGAACGAGGAATCTACTAGCACTTTATAATGTTATTATGTTTGAGTTTTAATACTGTATTTATGGAGTTATGGTTTTATGTGATCGTATTGTTGAGATTTTATTCTGTTGTGAGCCACCCTGAGCCGGGAGGGCGGGATAGAAATCTAATAAAGAAATAAATAATAAATAAAAACGCTATTCCTTCATGTGGACAGATCAAACGAAGGGCTCCAATTAGGGTTGCCAGCTCCATACTGGGAAATACCCGGAGACTTGGGGGTGGAGCCTGAGGTGGGTGGGGTTCGAGGAGGGGAGGGGCCTCCGCAGGGTATAGTGCTGTAGAGTCCGTCCTCCAAAGCAGCCATTTCCCCCAGGGGAGCAGATCTCTGTCGTCTGGAGATCCATTGTAATAGTGGGAGGTCAACACCAGCTGCAATTGTACAGGCCGTTTCCCTCCTGAGGTCCCATGCCAGTCACACCGTTTTAAGGAAGCCCACTGTCTGTTCCTTCTTTCAAGCAGCTGCTTCTCATTTATTTATTCCAGAAGCAGGAGGAGAGGGAGAAAAGCACCATAACTCAGGGTTGCTTTTCCAGGTGGTGGCTGGAGATCTCCTGGGGTTACAGCTGGCCTCCAGGTGCAAACAGATGCTGTGGAAGGTGGACTCTGGGGCATTGTACCCCACTGAGGAGGAGGAAGAGGAGGAGGAGGAGAAGAAGAAGAAGAGAAGAGATTGGGTTTATACCCCGCCCTTCACTTGGAGTCTCAGAGTGGCTTACAAACTCCTTCCCCTTCCCCTCCCCACAACAGACACCCTGTGAGGTGGGTGGGGCTGAGAGAGCTCTGACACAAACTGCTCTTTTTCAAGGACAGCTGTGCCAGAGCTTGTGACTGACCCAAGGTCACAGCAGCAGGTGCAAGTGGAGGAGTGGGGAATCAAACCCGGTTCTCCCAGATTAGAGTCCGCGCACTTAACCACTACACCAGACTGTCTTCCCCAGACCCTGCCTTTATCAGGCAGCTCCCGTCTCTGGCCCCAGCTCCTGCCAACCTAGCAGTTCAAAAGCAAGAAATTGCAAGTAGATAAACAGGTACCACTTTGGTGGGAAGGTAACAGCGTTACATGCGCCTCGACTTCGGATAGGGCTGGCTCTTCGGCTTGGAAATGGAGATGAGCACCGCGCCCTAGAGTCGGATTCAAGTATCTTTCGAGCAAGGGAAACATTTACCTTTACCTTTACCTAGAGTTTTCAAGGCAAGAGACATGCAGAGGTGGTTTGCCTTTGCTGCCTCTGTGTAGAGACCGTGGCCTTCCTAGGTGGTCTCCCGTCCAAGTACTAACTAGGGATGACCCTGTTCAGTTTCCGAGATCTGATGATCGGGCTGCAAGGGGCAAAATACCCCCACACAAAAGTGCGAGCTTAACATCACTTTTTGGAACACAGTTTTTAACCAGAGGAAAAGACGCACTGT
>NW_015204898.1:0-1701 GCF_001447785.1 Gekko japonicus | reverse complement strand
ACAAGTATCCTGCTGCTTCTATCTGCAACCACCGTCAGTCTAAGAAACGCGTGGTAGCACGAGCAGACGCTCCGGCGAGGTCCCGTCAAGGTACCGTGGCAAGGGGGGAGGTTCTGATCACATGAGGAGCTTGCAGCGCGGCACGGAAGCGGCGCAGCGCGATCACATCAGCAATCGTCAGGCGCCGCTTCCATGGCAAACGGAACGATTCTTTTTTGTTAACAAATTTCACGCATGCGCAAGAACGAGAAGGCGGGAGTGCGTGGCCCCGCCATTGCGTGCGAACGGAAACTGGCAGTCCGTCACGGGAATGTGGAAGCCTGGAGCTGGGTTGAACGGAGAGGGCAACAGACGCCACCAGACCCCAAGAAAGGTCCGACGGACAGGCAATGGAGGGGGAGGGGGGATACCACAGCACAGCCATCCTAACCATCTGCGTGACAGTGGCCACAGCGGCCCTCCAGATCCAGCAAGCCTGCCTACAGGGGACGGGGGACATGGGTGCAGGCAGGAGACGGAGGATGGCTATCGCCACCACACAGCTAGGTAGTGGACAACGGTGCAGTAGGCAGCGGAAGAGCCGCAGAGGAAGACAGACACTCCAGCTCATCCGTCTCTCAGTGCAGTGTCCTAGCCGCTGCTGGCGAGTGTACCCACGAGCCAAGGAATGGTGGGCAACCTTCGTCACCCAAGTCTGGGGAGACGAGCAGTGGCTGGAGCACTTTAGGATGTCCAGGTCACATGCTGAGGGCATATGTCAGGGCCAGGCGGCCGTCCATGGCATGGGGGCCACAAGCGAGACCGTGGCCACTATTGTCAGAACAGAGGGATAGGGTTGCTGCCGTGACATGGCCACGGCAACCGATCCCGTGACGGCCGGACCCGGATAAAGGCAGTACCATGTCACCATCTAAGCGCAGGTCCACATTCATGTGGCTGGTGGATGCCCTCCAGGACACACTGCAGCGACAGCGTACGGAGATGCGTGAGCCCGTGTCAGTGGAGGAACGTGTCGCGGTCGGTGTGTGGTGGATGGGCAACATCATGTTCTACAGAACCATTGGCCAGCAGTTTGGTCTCATGCGATCCACCGTGGCTGGCATTGTGATGGAGGTGACACGGGCAATCTCAGAGCAGCTCCACCGCAGACAGGTGTACCTACGAAACCCAGATAGGGTGCGGACAGGAGGGTATGGGGAGGGGGACAGGGATATTGAGAGGCAGCTCCGTGGGCAGGGAGATAGAGGACCAGCACCAGGGGAGGTGGCATCCCTCGCAGTAGCTCCCCTGGGTCCCAAGTGTGTGCGAGAGCAGTCACTCTCTGTGTGTCCATCATAGGTAATGAGGTCCTTCGCCGCCAAGGGCTTTCTGCAGTGTGTTGGCGCGATGGACGGGAGCTGATGGACGGTTGCCACATCCGTGTGCGAGTACCTGTCCACCTGGCCCGCCTCTACGTTAACCGCAAGAACTACACCTCCGTACTCCTGCAGGGCACTGTGGACAATGTGGGCCATTTCATGGACATCGTGGTCGGCCAAAGTGGCCAAAGTCATGATGCACACGTTCTTCTGCGGTCGAACATCATGGCCAGAATGGAAGTGGGAGTCTACGTACCCGGTAACCCCACCCGCACAATCAAGGGGGTCCCGGTGCTGCCATAGTGCCGCCATAATGGCGGATGCAGCATACCCCCTGCGACGC
>NW_015204897.1:0-1805 GCF_001447785.1 Gekko japonicus | reverse complement strand
TCTCTAGGTAAGGTACAATTAAAAATATTTAAAAGGATGCAATTGTGTTTAAAAAAAAGAAAGAAAAAGAACAGACTAAAAAAAGCAATAGTAAAATAATCCAGGCTGGTTTCTAAATGCCTGGCAGAAACAGCACATCATAATCCATCCCCCCCAAAAAAGCTAAAGAACATAAATGAGTTTGACACGGAAGAGCATTCCAGAGCTCCCAGGCCACCACAGAAAGGGCCCTGCTCCTAAGTCAAGAGAGGATGCAGCCTGGGTCAGGGCCTCACTGGCAGAATTTAAAACTCTGATTGTCCCATACAGGAGATAATCTTTAAGGTAATTGGGGACTATGGGTCTAAAGGTCCACATCAGCACCTTGAACTGGGCCTGAAAACTGACTGGTTACCATTCCAGAGGTGTCAGAACAGATATAAATTCTTCTTCCCAACACTTCACACCTGTCTGAAACGTGGGTGGCAACGTCCTGTACTGATTGAAATTCCTCAACCATATTCAAGGGCAGCCCCACATAAAGCCCATGGCAGTAGTCTAGCCTGAGGATCACCAGTGCCTGGATTATTCTTTTTGGCACCTGGACACATAGCAAAGTTTGGGAATTAACATTCGCCTGTCCTGGATGGAGGTGGAGATAACTGGGCTTCAGCAAGAAGGCTGGAAAGAATGACTGGATGTCTGAATGCTCTAAATTGCTTAAACTTAAGGAATAGTACTCAACACTGAAGAAAAGCTAGTTTCCATTTCACACAGCATGGTAGTGATTCCCGGTGACTGGCATTTGCAATGGTGAATGTACAAACTGTGTGGAGGGGAGATATATACCCCATCCCCAATATCCTGGGACATTTCATGGATATGTTACCGTGCCGGCTGAAGCTCTTGAACTATGGCTTCCTTCATACTCTCTGTTTTTGTTTTAATAGGTTTACTTATATAGAACGTGGCACTTCCGTTTGGCAAATATGGCTCCATAACTGTGTGCGGTGTTTTCATTTCTTTACTTCACGCATTTGCACGCTGCCTTTCTGTCAAGGATTCCCGGTGACTGGCATTTGCAATGGTGAATGTACAAACTGTGTGGAGGGGAGATATATACCCCATCCCCAATATCCTGGGACATTTCATGGATATGTTACCGTGCCGGCTGAAGCTCTTGAACTATGGCTTCCTTCATACTCTCTGTTTTTGTTTTAATTGGTTTACTTATATAGAACGTGGCACTTCCGTTCGGCAAATATGGCTCCATAACTGTGTGCGGTGTTTTCATTTCTTTACTTCACGCATTCACACACTGCCTTTCTGTCAAGACATTCAAGGCAGGGTGCGACTAAAAATGTGAAAAGACACAGCGATAAGCTGAGGACGAACAGTGCAATCCTAAAAACACTTACCTGGAAGTCAGCCCCTCAGAAGAGGCCTGAGTAGGACCCTAAACAGACCTGCCCCGGACGGTGTTGTGAGAGAGCCATCCTATTAGCAGATCTGCTGAGTTTTTAATCCTGCTTTTCAGCTAAAAACGGGCTCCCAAAGAAACTCCACAACAATGAACAAAGAACCTAACGCAAAAATCCCAAAAATAGAAACTTGCATTTCACCCTACAATTTTCCTCAGGAAAGGGGTTCTCAGCTGGGACTGGACGCAGGCCCCAGAGGAGGGGCTCCCGACTGCTTTGCGGAGCTTCTGGACAGGGGGAGTCCAAAATTGGTGTCAGCGGCAAACATAGGAAAGGGGAGAGAGGATGGTTAAGGTGAGGGTTTGGGGGGCACAGAAGCTGACGGCAAGCAGCATAGAGTTGCCA
>NW_015204896.1:0-1710 GCF_001447785.1 Gekko japonicus | reverse complement strand
GCATATTTCACTATTTGTGGACTGCAGCCGCGGTGGCTGTCCCCTGTGCTGCATCATCATTAGTATTAATGTCATTATTAGCATAAAATCAAACCGCCCTGCCGCTTCATCTTGAAAATCCTTGTCTCTGTTTTGCTTCTCCATTGTGCAAACAGAACCTACAATTCGTTGTTTTGCAGTGTTCTCCCCCAGTCAAAATGTACATCTTTTCCAGCTTGATTATATATGCACATATATAATGGTGTAGTGGTTAGGAGCCAGTTTGGTGTAGTGGTTAGGAGAGCAGACTCTAATCTGGGAGGAACAGGCCTGATTCCCACTCCTTCACATGCAGCTGCTGGTGTGTCCTTGTGTCAGTTACAAGTTCTTTCAGAGCTGTTCTCTCTCAGGAGCAGTTCTCAAAGGAGCTCTCTCAGCCCCACCTATCGCTTTTGTGGGGAGGGGAAGGGAAAGGAGATTGTAAGCGACTCTGAAACTCTTTCAGGTAGTGAAGGGCAGGGTATATATCCAATCTCCTCCTCCTCCTCCTCTTCTTCTTCCCCATATAACTGGCATATAGAGAGCCAGTGTAGTGTAGTGATTAGAGAATTAGCCTAGGATCTGAGGAAACCAGGCTCAAATCCCAACTCTACCATGGAAGCTTGCTGGGTGATCTTGGGGTGGTCACACAGTCTCAGTCCAACCTACCTCACAGGGTAGTCGCGGTGAGGACAAAATGGTGGAGAGGAAAATCATGTAAGCCACCTTGGGTCCCCATCAGAAAGAAAAGTGAGGTATAAATGAAGTAAAAAAGAGTGCTGTGTACTGTGTTAATTGCATATAAAATTGTGCAACATGACTGAGCAATGGAAATGGATCCACAAGATCAGCGATGGAAAGCAGAGAACCAAACCCTTTTGATAAAATTACAAATCGACAGTGAAAAGAAGCAAAATTAGAACCATTCCCTTATCCCTAATATCCAAAGGCTTCATTCATTCTCAGTGGCTGGGATGAAGACCTTGTGGCATGATAGCCTCTGGCCTTGGAAAAGCTTGTGCCACAATGACTTCCTTAATCTTTAAGGTGACGCAAGATTCTTTATTCTGTTGGCTGCAACAGACTAATACAGGTTCCCCTTTGGAATCTGTTTCAGTGGCTGGATATTCTTGTGTTTTACCAGAGTAAGGGATCAGGTTTTGCCTCGCCCCCAACGGCATCACGGGGATACCTTTACTTTCCCCTCACAGTTTCTGTGGACATCTAATGGGGCAAACTGGTGGCAAACCTTTATGACCAGCTTACCCAAACAGGGATTCAACAGGATGTTGAAGAACAAAAGAAGACCCCTGCTGGATCAGACCAGTGATCTAATCCAGCATCCTGTCTCCCAAAATGGCCAGCCAGTTTCTCTAGAGGTCCAACAACAGGGCATAGAGGCTGAGGCCTTCCCCTGATGTTTTCTCCTGGCACTGGTGCAGTCAGCCTCTGAACATGGAGGTTCCCTTTAGTCACCATGGCTAATAGCCACGGATGGACATCTCCTCCACGAACCTGTCTAATCCCCTTTTAAAGCTGCCTGTGCCTGTGGCCATCACTACATCCTCTCTGGCAGCAAATCCCACATTTTAATCACTCGTTGTATAAAGAAGTATTTCCTTTTGTCCATCCTGAACCTAGTGCCCATCAGCTTCTTTGGATACTCTCAAGTTCTTGTATTTTGGGAGAGGG
>NW_015204895.1:0-1630 GCF_001447785.1 Gekko japonicus | reverse complement strand
TCTGAGCAGAAGAGTGTATGGAAGAAGTCAGGAGACATGCCCAGATGGCATAGTACCAGACCACAGGTTAGAAAAGCCAACTGGTGGGACAGGATTCTAACCTCTTCTACTTAGTATAGCACCAAAGTTTTGTCCTTGGCCCTTTGGGAACAGGTAGGCTAATCCAACATGGTGATGACAAGCTGGAACCCCAGAGCACTAATCTTCATGTTGGGAGTTTCTGCAATAACAGCCGCTCGTTATGGTCTACAAGCATCTTAGAAGTGGACAGCCAGTTATGATTCCTAGCCATCTGTTGTAAAGCAATACCCAGGCTCCTCTTCATCTTTTGGTATCCATCACTGTCTCATGGGAACATTTTAAATGGGTAATGAGAGACTTGTGAATTGTTTGCTAGCACTGGATGTTGGGGGACCAATGCACCCTGAAAGGCTTAATATGGTATCAACTGCTATGCTATGAAGCAAAAGAGTCTTCAGCTAAACATTAGGAAGAACTTCCTGACAGTTAGAGTTGTGCCTCAGTGGAACAGGCTTCCTCAGGAGGTGGTGTGCTCTCCTTCTTCGGAGATTTCTAAGCAAAGGCTAGATGGCAAAGAAACAATCAATCAGTCATTTAGAGAGATAATATTTCATGATGCAGTTCAGTCCTTCATGAGCAGCTTAAGCCTGTTTGGCAGGTTACTTTCTGTGTACTCAGGCAATGCAGTACAATGCAGTCAGCAGCATTTCATGCATTCACCTTCTCACACAGCCTGAAGGGAGTCCTACTTTTTCTTCTCCTATTGTCCTGTTGTTGCACTGTGCCACACCACAACCAATAGGGTGTAAGCAAGGATATGATAACCAAGGATATGATAACCAAGTACTTGAAGGGCTGTCATATAGTGGATAGTATGGAGTTGTTTTCTGTTGCCCCAGAAGGTCGGACCAGAACCATCGGGTAGAAATTAAATCAGAAGACCAAGGATATGATAACCAAGTACTTGAAGGGCTGTCATATAGTGGATGATACGGAGTTGTTTTCTGTTGCCCCAGAAGGTCGGACCAGAAGCAACAGGTTGAAATTAAATCAGAAGAGTTTTTGGCTAAACATTAGGAAGAACTTCCAAACAGAGCAGTTCCTCAGTTGGATAGGCTTCCTCGGGAGGAGGTGGGCTCTCCTTCTTTGGAGGTTTTCAAACAGAGGCTTGATGGCTATCTGACACCAATGCTGATTCTGTGAACTTGGGCAGATCATAAGACGGGAGGGCAGGAAGGGTTGCATTAGTGCTTAGTCCTTGTGACCCTGGAGGTCCCTTCCAACTCTATGATTCTATGAACAGCAGCAAACCATGGACTCTGTTGTGTCTTTATGGATATAGCATCTAACTCTGGACAAATTTCTTGATCCAGACACTGAATATGACCCAAACTGGGCACACAAGTCCTGGCATATGGAGATGATATGATCACAAAAGCACCTTGAGGTATCAAAAGACACAATCAAAATCAATTTCAAATTGGCCCTGCACATGGGATGGTTTTCGGTCTATTTACAAATGGATCCAGATGGATCCCTAAATCTGAAAAACTAGATTTGGCTGAACTGATAAAGCTCGAAAAGCCAGTCGAAAGCCAGTCGAATCCGA
>NW_015204894.1:0-1716 GCF_001447785.1 Gekko japonicus | reverse complement strand
TGGGGCAGCAGAGCTCTGAGAACCAGTTCTTGGCTTCTCCAGCGCGCGAATTGTGCTTATTGGCTGTGGTTGGTGGGGGTCCTATTCAACTGTAGTATAAGTTTCCTTCAGTTCTGTATATCTCCATTACTGACTCAGAGTGTGTCCAGAGTAACTGCAAGATAGTTTTACCAAAATAAACAGTTTCTTCTTATGAAGCCCTGTGTTGCGTGAACTGCTTGTGGGACCTGACACTCGTGTTTCTGCTGAAGGTGACGTGTCCTGTGGCATCATTTCCACACACCCCTCTTTCTCTCCCTCCCCCCAGGCCAGACACAGGTCTCACAGGAGTCTGAAATGTGTTGGCAGCATTTATAACCCCAGAGGCTCGTAGGGGCCTGGTGCTTCTCTTCTGCCTCTCCCAGAATTTAGTATAGAATGTGTTTAAAAATGTGGCGAGTGTACATGGGGCGAGGTTTCAGAACCGAGGGAAGGGGGTGCGTGAAGCAGGGAACAAGCAAGCAAACTCCCTTCCTCCCTCCTTTGTCTCAGGAGCAGGCAGAGAAGAGATGCCGTTGAGCCGTCGTCTTCTCAGAGGTGTGGAAATGGCTGCTGCCCCTCCAGTCCAGGTAGGGGAGATGAGGATGGGATTGGGGGGGGAAGAGCCTGGGTCCCTCCTCCTTTCTTGGGGGGGGGGCTTCTGATCCTGCAGTTTCTACGAGGTGTCCGGGCGAGAGATCCTCTGAACGCCGTTCCCTTGACCCCCATCCAAAGCCTTACATCTTGTCCCTTCCCAGACTACTCCCTTCCCGTGTGCCATCTCTGATAAGGGAATCTGCTTTTTCTTCCAGGGCCCCGTTTCCTTTGAGGAGGTGTCCATCAATTTCACTGTGGCAGAGTGGGCCCTGCTGGATCCGGGACAAAGAGCTCTGCACAGGGAAGTCATGCAGGAGAACTATGAGAATGTGGCCTTTCTGGGTAAGGATCTTTGGGGAGGGGCTGTGGCTCACTGGAAGAGCACCTGCTTGGCGTGCAGAAGGGCCCCGGTTTGATCCCTGGAATCCCCACTTACAAGGTCCAGGTAGGAGGCGATGTGGAAGACCTCTGCCTGAGTCTCTGGAGAGCTGTGGCCAGACTGAGCTGACAATACTGACTTCGATGGACCAAGGGCCCGATTCAGTAGAAGGCAGCTTCACGTGTTGCTCGTGTATGTGTGCTTGCCCAGGGGCCACTGAGGCCAGACTAGTGCCCATCCCCCAAGCCAGAGAAGGTGTCTCCTGGCCTCTGAGGCAAAAGGGGGGGGGGATTAGAGAGGCCCTCAGAAAGACCCTGGAAGGGGCCAGATCCACATTTCTCTGCTTCCAACCTTTACGACACACCCTTCCCCCTGGATGGGATTAGAAACATCCGCTCTGCCTGAAATCTGGAAGAGATCCTGCCAAGGACCGAAGCCTGGGTCCTCCTGGGTCACTCCTCTTTGTACCTGAGAGCACTACCCTGTTCAGTGGGTTCACGAGGAGAGTGCAGACAGGTCAAGCAGACCCATTTTAAATCTATATAAAGGTTTGAAAAATAAGACATCTCTAAGCAGCACAGTTTCTGCACCTCAGCAGCAGAAAACCAAGAAAAGCTAACTCTTCCATCCAATACATGGAACACTTGGTCTTCAATGTCACCTCCCGTTGCAGGATAATTATTCCAGCCGTAGTCTACAGAGAACTATTCATCGTGATGAAG
>NW_015204893.1:0-1744 GCF_001447785.1 Gekko japonicus | reverse complement strand
GAAAAGAGGGTACCAGCTATGATGGAAAAATGTTGCTGCCCTCATAAACAGAAAACTAGCATGTCAAGGGAAATATTTTAATCCAAGTCCTTATCGACCTGTGTTGGTTTACTATTTGCAGAGAGTTTCTAATGTAGGGGACTCTCGAAAGCTTACACCCTGAAACTCTTGTTGATTACTAAGGTGCTCCTGGACTCAAATCTAAATGTAGAGGATAGTTTCAGAGGGTAGCCATGTTCGTCTGCTTTTAAAAAGCCAGATTTGAGCCCAGTAGCACCTTAGAGATTTTCAGGGTATCTGATGAAGAGAGCTTTGACTCTTTAAAGCTTATATCCCCCCACCAATCTTGTTGGTTTCTAATGTGCTACTGGACTTGAATCTAACTCTTTTAATGCAGGGGAGTATCCAAAGCAGCATCCCATACGCAAAGTCTTAAATATGCAGTCCATTGTACTTCTTTGGCATTCTACCACTTTAACAAACAAGGTAGACAGAATAACAAGCAAAAGGTGGGTGTGGCTGGATGACCACACTTCTGGTAACATGTGGGTGTGGCCTAATGTGGTAATGAGCTATGCTCTCATGGGTGTGGCTGGATATGCTAATGAGTTCCTGCTGTTGGGTGTGGCCTATTATGCTAATGAGTTCTTGCTGGGCTTTTTCTACAAAAAGAGCCCTGTGAGGAGTATAGTATAATGTTGTAGGCTGCTTTAGGTCCCCATTGCGGAGAAAAGTGGGGTATCAATACAAGGCACTAGAATGTTTATCCTGGATTAGGGAAATCGGTGTTCAGATTGCCACTCCGCCACAGAGCTCACTAGTTGCTTTGGATGAGCGTGGCATACCCCATTGAGTGGGTGTTACGGCTGCCAACTCTGAGCTGAGAAACTCCTGGAAATTTGGAGGGTAGAACCTGGGAAGAGTGGGGTTTGGGGAAGGGAGGGGTCTTGGTGGGAAATACCGCCATAGAGTCCACCCTCCAAAGCATCCATTTTCTCCAGGGGAACTGATCCCTTGTCATCTGAAGATCAGTTGTGATCCGGGGAGATCTCCGGGCCCCAGCTGGAGGTTGGCAACCCGAGTGGGTGTGAATATAAAATGGAATATCATCCTCAATGCTGCCCTGCCCCAAGTATACACCTATGGTATATAAATCTATATGATCAAGGTTGCTACGTGAATGACAAACTCCGTTGGATTCCTCGGGCCCAGCTTCGTAGCCATCTTATGCCCATGTCCTGTTTTTCAATGGATTGTGGATCTCCATGGAGGATAGCCTCCTTTCACTCCCATGACCAACCGAAGCACCGTCGACCTGGTGGATATTCATTTGAACAAAGGATTCACATAAGCTTCAAAAGGCAAGCTTCAGACTCTTACCCTATCTTAGGGATTTCAGCCTCCAGGTGGGACTTGGGGATCCCCCGGAATTACAGCTCATCTCCAGACTACAGAGATCAGTTTCCCAGGAGAGAACGGATACTTTGGAGGGTGGAGTCTGTGGCACTGTACCCCACTGTGGTCCCTGGCCTTCCCAGCCTCCATCCCCAAATCTCCAGGAGATTCCTAACCTGGATTTGGCAACCCCGCCCCCTCCATCTCCCACCAGTGGCCGGGGTGGGGCCCCCCGCAGCCTTACCCTAGCTCTCTGTTCTCCAAAAACAGCTGCCGTTAAACTGTGATGGGAAGTCTTGGAAGGGTTTAAACGTTTCCTGGGGTCACGGCCCAGGCCCATCCAACGATT
>NW_015204892.1:0-1713 GCF_001447785.1 Gekko japonicus | reverse complement strand
TGTTCTATGTTTTCAAGGAACAATTATTGCTCAAAAAAGTCATGGCATCTCTGTTGTGGTTCTTCTATGTAGAATTATGTCATGTAAGGGGAGGGAGAAGATGGCCACGTGTGACACAAGGAAAGCTGCGTGCCAGAGCAGGTTTACTTACAACAAGGGCATCCAAAATTAACATGAATGAAGCTGCTTTCTAGTGACTCAGAACATCAGTCCATCAAGGTCACTATTGTCTACTCAGATGGGCAGCGGCTCTCTAGATTCTCAGGCAGAGGTCTTTCACATGACTCATTGCCTGGCCCTTTTTAAGTGGAGATGCTGGGGATAGAACTTGGAAACGTTGACATGCCAAATTCAGATTGCGGTCACATGGGTGAGAGAAACCAACGGGGAAGTGAGGCTATTCCCTCTGGAGGAATTTGACCCACAGTTGCGTGATCACAGAGTCCTTTGAAGCTGCGGGGGCATCCCACCACTGCACGATCAGACAGAAATGCGGGTGAGTCAGGGGGGTTGCCGTTTGTTTCCGATTCGCTTAAATGGGGAATAAATAAATCGTATCTCAGCACTGAGGACTCCTTATGGAGTGTGCGATGATGCACGTACTGAGAAGGGGGGGGGAACAATGGCACGGAGGCGGGATGGCCTCATCAGTCCAGTCCATCCCAATGCCATGAGAGTGTGCTGATCAGACAAGGGAAAGTCCATCCATGGCCCATAGCAACCCGTTTGCTACCGGACCTTCCTTGGTGTCTTTTTACCCCACTTCTGCGGCGGAACAAAACAGGTTGCCAATGGGTGCGGGGCACTTCCCAGATGTCCGTGTCTGATCACACCCTTTAAATCAACTTGGCATTCGTGCCTATGGTATGGCTAATTGTGCGTGTGAGTGTGACCTCAGGCTCTACCACTGAGTCACAGCCTCTCAAAAGTCAGTAGAGTCCAATCAGCCTGGCCCTGGCTCTCCAGGGTCTCAGGTAGAGGTCTCTCATATCACCTACTGCCTGGCCTCTTTTGAACTGGAAATGCCAGTAAATCAACCTGGAACCTCCTGCATGCAAAGCAGAAGTTCTTCAGCTGAGCCACGGCCCACATCTACAGTAGTGTGGTCGTTAACAACTTTTATTAAGCTGGGGATATTTACTTAAGGTAGATCAGCCACTGATAAACTAAATTCCTACACTCTTGTTCCATAGTCTTATTTGGGGGATCTAGTACCATTAAAAATATTTAGCTACCTTGAATTGTTTGGGACAGAATATAAATCTCTTCTAGAAATGAAATACTTTTGTTTGTTCCCTATCATGTTAGTTTCTTCATCACAAGGGCTGCATTTCCTGCTGCTGGTTCTTGCCAAGGGAGTACCTGAACCAACATCTTATTAACTGCTTTTTTAAAGATTAGAAGAAAGTCTCAGTCAGAATTGGTGGGGGAAAATGGTACCCAGAGCACCACCAGTGTAAGGTATAATTATCTCTCTTGCAATTATCCTCATCACTGTAGTGCGTTCAGTGACTAAAGTGCTGATGACTGTTTAGAAAGTACCTGAAAACAAGCCTAAAATGTTTTATAAGAACCCTCCTTTGCCACAAAGAGAAGGGATGGCAAAACACCTATGGTCAGATCTCACATATTTTGCTTTGATAAGCCAGACGGTTGATCACTAATTAAAACACAAATTTATGCGGTGTTGATTTTAGCTATAGATATATTTCC
>NW_015204891.1:0-1721 GCF_001447785.1 Gekko japonicus | reverse complement strand
GGCGGGATGGATGGGGAAGGAGAGGGTTCAGTCGGAGTCTAGCCAGTCTTCTCTCATTGTTCTTCTTGCTTAGATAAAACTGGCTCAGGTAGGGTTGCCAGGTCGCTTGCCGGTTGCAGCATGGGGGAGTAGGTCCCAGTCCATAGATACCATAGAGCGTCCACCGGCAATGGGCCCAGCATGATGACATCACCTCTGAGTGTTGGGCACGTTGGCCCGATCTGGGCACTTTTGGGGCGGGGTTCCCCCACTTGCCGGATCCAGGCTGGCGGGTGACAGGACCTTTGAGCGTGCAAACCCCGATCCCCTGGGGGACCCGGCAGCCCTAGGCTCAGGTTCCTTAGTGCTTAGTGACAGAGCACCCCTTTCCTCTCTTCTGCAGACTGAGAGTAACTGGCAGGTAGGGGAGGGGACTATCCCCCTTGCTTCTTCCCTCACCAGCAATGGCTTCTTCTTCCCTTCACCACTGACCCTTTGTCCTCCAGCCATTGACAACTTCCTCCTCTCTCCTGTGATTTCAGAGTGACATTAGAGTCACACAAACTAAATTTGGAGTATGAGCTGATTACATCTAATTATACGTGCTGTTTAGGGTAGCCAGCTCTTGGTTGGGAAATACCTTGAGATTTAGGGGGGGGGGGTGGAGACTAGGTAGGTTGGGGTTTTGCGGAGGGACTTCAGCATGGTGGGATGCTGTAGAGTCCACCCTCCAAAGCAGCCATTTTCTCTAGGAGAACTGATCTCCGTAGGCTGGGCCTCAGTTGTAATTCTGTGAGATCTCCAGGCCCCACCTGGAGGTTGACAACCCTAACCTTGGTGGTGGGGCTTGGGGAGAAGAGGGACCTCTGCAGGATATAATGCCATGGAGTCCACCCTCCAAAGCAGCGATGTTCCCCAGGGGAGTGGATCTCTGTCGTCTGGAGTTCAGTTATGAAGGTGGGCTATCTCCAGGCCTTACCTGGAGGTTGGCAATCCTACTAGTCTTTCCTGAACCAGATTATATGATAATAGAGGAACATGCACAGTCTGGTGTAATTTGAGCTTTCTGAAGGAAACTTCCCTGCTTAAAAAAAAATGCCTTGTTAGTGTTGTATGCCTTAGAACGGGGTGTCAAACATGCGGCCCGGGGGCCGGATTAGGCCCCCGGAGGGCTTCTATCAGGCCCGCAGTGGAACTGGCGGTCTTCTGCTGCTTCTTCCAGTTCTGCTGCTGCTGCGTCATCGTAGGTTTGCAGCGTACAGATACACACCTGAACAGCGTACTCAAGACTGCAACAACACAGACATTTCAATGCAATAATTCAGAGCAAGAAGTGTCAGTTATCAGACACTGTTAAATAAACAAAATATTGCAAGAGTGCTAATCTTTTAAGCATGTTTTTATTTTAAGTAAAAAAAAAATCCTTTGTGTTTGTGTCCTTTATAAAGTTTATATCTCCGCTACCTGGCATTACATTTTATGACACACCTGGCCCGGCCCAACAAGGTCTCTCTTTTGTCAGATCCAGCCCTCATAACAAATGAGTTCAACACCTGTCAGGGTTCCCAGTCAACACACTCAACCACGTTCCTTCAGTAGTTTCAGTTTATTGAGAGCAAGTACTTAGGACACCTTGAACGCTTGTGTCAGGAATGGCGGGATAGTGAAGGAAACCCCAGATATACCCCCTTCATACATGGCCCCCCTAATGCGTAGAGGCCAATAAGCAAGCACCTGGAAAC
>NW_015204890.1:0-1721 GCF_001447785.1 Gekko japonicus | reverse complement strand
TGGGGGACTACTGCTTAGAAGAAAATTTGGAAATAAATTACATGGGGGGGGGGCGTGCGGCAACCGCCGAGGATAGTGGCTGCTTGAATCTGGTGCTCCCGTCCCCGTACTCCCTTCACTTAACCGTGGTCAAAAGTAAGCCGCTAATCTCTTCATCTAAGGATGCCACAGCCTGGGGAAACAAAAGGAAAGCACGTCCCTCCCAGTTCTAACCCTCTGTCGGCATATTTTAAAGTGTCAGACAAAAAAGAAGCCTGCTCTGGTAAGGGATGGTAAGAATGTAAAATGGCTGATGCTCAGAGCAATGGCCCGCAGCTGCTGTTGGGACCATTTCTAACAACTGAAAACTTTAACATTTCTATCGCAAACCTAGAAAAGAGGCTGCTAGACACCTTCTCCTCCTTATTTGAGCCAGTGAAAGCACAGTTAGACGAAATTAAAATCTCTGTGAATCACTCTGCGAAGGTGGCAGCGAGTGCAATGGCTATGACTGAACTGCTTCAAGAGGATGTTCGTGAACTCGAGTCAGCTGACTCCCAAATTAAAGAAAAAATGATGATTTTGCAAACTGACATTAAAAATGCAACTTGAAATCTCGCGGTTTTGAGGAAGACGCAGAGAACACAGCCGATCTGAGGTGCTTTCTGTCATCCTGGTTAGCTGCTGAACTGGAGCTGTAATTACCAATGCATACCGAAACAGCTCCCCCTACAACCCAGCCAGGAAGCAAGCAAGGGACATTGTGATCTCGTTTGGAGATCTGAGAGCCAAGAAAAAGATCCTTGAAGTAGCTAGAGCAAAAGGTGCTCTGCGATATCAGGGAAAAGAAATACAAGTCTTCCCTGACATCCCAGCTGAGGCCATCCAGAAATGGAGGGAGCGCAAACCTTTCACTGCTAAGCTGCTAAGCTGTTGGCAGCAAATATAAAATACAAATGGGTCACCCCCGGCAAGGCTCCATTTCACACATCATGGCACAAGATACAAGATCTGGGATGAAGACTTGGCAGTTGCGGTACTGAAAGTGCTTTGCTTTGCCCCGGTGCAAGGATTTGAACGATGCTCCCTGTAGTGTCCGCTGACCGCCACCGGAGGCCAGCGCGCACACCGGAGCTTCAGCTTCAGACAACAATGGGGACTAGGATCCTAGTCCCTCCACTGGGGAGCCAATGGGAACCATGGCGGGAAATTCAAACCCACCAATGGTGACCAGGGGTGTGTCCCCAGGTATGTATATAGTTGGCCTGCCGGCCGTTTGTCCCCCGTCTTGTTGTGTACCTAATAAAGCGTGCTATGCACTACGTCGTCGTCTGTCATTTCTCCATGCGGCAACCCACTACACAATACTCCCATAAAAGAAAGGTTCCCTTCTCACCTTCCCCACATCAAAATCCAAGGCAGCACAATAGCTCTGAGGCATCAATGGGAAGTCTCGTGTCTGTTCTAGAGAAGAGAGGCAGCATGCTTTTGGGAACCTTTAGCTATCTTTCGACCTGATCTACGCCCTTTGTTTAACGAATGCTGTTTTTATGTGTTATGTTTTTGGCTGTATAAGCTTCAAGGGGGGAGGGTTTGGGATGGGAAAAGACCATTGATTCTTGGTCCCCAGTGGTGTAGGGAGTCTCACTGCAGCAGCAGTGAGATGTGATCCTTCGCCTCTCTAGTTAGAAGGGAACAGTTGGTGAGTTGCTCACAAAGAAGAAGAAGAGATTGGACTTATA
>NW_015204889.1:0-1934 GCF_001447785.1 Gekko japonicus | reverse complement strand
AATTTCCCATTTATACTCACTCTCTGTTCATTAGCCAGTTTTATGCACAAGAGGACTTGTCCTTTTATCCCGTGACTATTGAGCTTACTTAGGAGCCTTCAATGAAGAACTTTATCAAAAGCTTTCTGGAAGTCAAGGTAAACAACATCTATTCAGTCCCCTGTGTCCACATGTTTGTTCACTCCCTCAAAAAACACTAACAGGTTAGTGAAACATGATCTTTCCTTAAAGAACCCATGCTGAGTCTGCCTCAATAGTTTTTGTTCATTAATGTACCTACTAATTATTTCCTTAATAACAGTTTCCACCAACTTACCCAGTATCAACATCAGACTGACTGGCCTGTAGAAGAGGAATAAGAGGAAGAGATTGGATTTATACCCCGCCCTTCACTACCCAAAGGTGTCTCAGATCGGCTTACAAACTCCTCTCCCTTCCCCTCCCCACAACAGACACCCTGGGAATTGTGGAATGTTTTTCAAGGACCCCAGCCCAGCAGCAATATCCCCACTCACATTCTGTTTTACACTCATTGTACCAACCATTTAATATAAATAAATTACAGTCTTACCAAACAGTATAAAACATTTGTTTCTTTTTAGGTAGATGATTCAGTTTCTTTCAGATCTCCTTTTCCCAGAAGATCTTTTGCCCTACAGCCAGGTAACGAAGCTCTCTTAGCATTCCCTCAAACTATAGCCATAGTCTGTGTTTCAATTGTTGTTCACTTTTAATTTCCTGGCACAATGTACCAGTTAGGGGTGTGGAAAAAAATATTGGCCCATTCGGATTTGTCCGAATTGGGCAGAATCAATTTCGGCTGGCAGTAAAACTCCCGCCTGTCAGTTTCATCAGTACAAGCTTAGTTGGGAGTCTTTCCACCACCCGAATGTCAATTTCAGCCCTATTATATCCTATGGGCCATTGAAGTCAATGGTGATAACATAGGGTATATTCTTGGGGCTGGAGGAGAGGGGGATTTAGTGAGAACCTCCAAACCCACAGGGTAGCTGCTGGAGCCTCTCCCCAAGATACCCACCAAGTTTCAAGAGCATTGGACCAGGGGGTCCAATTCTACGGGCCCTCAAACAGATTGCCCCCATCCCCTCCATTGTTCTCTATGGTGGGAAAACAAGTTACTTTTTTGGCAGTGAATTCTTAGTGCTTAGCTTCCAAGATCTGATGAAATCGAGGTAGCCTGGGCCGTCCAGGTCAGGGACCATGAAGTTACACCAGCAAAATTGTTTAGGAGATTCCCGTACATTCACAAAGACAATTCTGTGTAACCACCCACTGATGTTGTGCCTTTAACACCAGCTAGCTGCACATACCTGTATGTCACTCTGTATAATAGGTGCCATTATCCTTGGGCTGATTGCCTCACATAGGAAGACCAAGTTTTTAAAAAAGTGAACACCATTCATTGCCATTTCCTACTCTTCTATTATTCCTTAACATCTGAAATGTACATAAATGCATGAGTGGTATTCCTCAGCACACTCCTAGGCAGGAAGTAGACTTCTGTGGAAGCTGAAACATACGGAACTGACTGAGTGGCTGACGTACGGTTTTCTTTCTAATTCTCTGTAGTCCCACGATTCTTAGTAACAGAGAGGCCACATTCATCATATGTGAATCGAGCACTGAGCTTGAAGAGTGCTCTTAATTGGCTAGGAGGTGGTCCAAAGGTGGCAAGAGCCAGTGTGATGTAGTGGTTAAGAGTGGTAGACTCTAATCTGGAGAACCATGTTTCATTCCCCATCCCTCCTCCACATGAAGCCTGCGGAGTGATCTGAGGCCAGTCACAGTTCTCTCAGAACTCTCTCAGTCCCACCTGCTTCACAAGGGGCCTGTCGTGGGGGGAGGAAAGGAAGGCAATTGTGAGCCTCTTTGAAACTCCCCACAGTAGAGAAAAGCAGGGTACAAAAGCCTTC
>NW_015204888.1:0-1733 GCF_001447785.1 Gekko japonicus | reverse complement strand
CAGGACACTTCGGTCCACACACAACAAGACTCCTCTGAGGCTCATACCTCTCCTGACCATACCTCTCCCAACCCGGATGTCGCAGAGGACTTACCTGTATCTCCATCTCACAACCTTACCTCTTACACTGATCTGGTCAAAAGAATGGCCCATTCTTTAGGTCTCTCTGTTGTCTAGCAACATCCGCAGGCGACAGATTCTGTTTACGACATAGTTCGGCTCGATACCTCGTCCACCTTGGCATTGCCCATGTCCTCAGTACTACTGCAGGCAGCAAAATCACCATGGCTAAAGCCTTCGTCTGCTCCTGTGTCCACAAGGAAATTGGATCACATGTACAGAGTCCAAGAGTCGGATGCCGAATTCCTCTTCCCTCACCTACAGCCTAACTCAATGGTGATAACATCCTCCTCCAAATCTAAAAGAACGCATTCCGCTCCTTCCGATAAGGAGGGTAAGAAATTGGATGCCTTCGGCAGGCGCTTCTACTCTACAGGAGCATTAGCAGTCAAGGCCTCTAACTACCGGGCCTGTATGAACAGATATCAGTATACTCTCTGGGAACGGTTCTCTGAACTTCTTACCCATCTCCCAGACGACAAACTTCAGGTGGCCAGAGTCATCCAAAAAGAAGGCATGGTGTTGGCAAAACAACAGCTCAACATGACCAAACATGTCCTCGAAGCGTCTTCACAAACAATGGCTTCTGCAATAGCTCTCAGAAGACATTCCTGGCTCTGTAATACTAACCTCCCGTTAGACACTAGGTCTTATGTGGAAGACCTTCCCTTCGATGGCCAGGGTCTTAATGCCACTACTGATTCTACTCTGCAGGAGTTAGATAATAGTATAAAGGCATCTCGAGCTCTAGGGGTATCTTCCTCTGCAAGGCAACAATACCATCCTCGCACCTGGTCGAGGTCCTGGCAGAGACGTACCCCAGCACATCAATCTCCAGACACACGGTGGAGACCAAGAACATACTCCGGAGGGCCAAAGACCTTCATTCCATACACCAAAATTTGGCTCCAGACAACAAGCTTCCCGCACCAAACAGTCCAAACCCTCCAAGCAGGGTTTTTGACTTCCCAGTCACTGAGTCAGCTCAAACCCATCTGTCAGCCTTCCTTCGAAATTGGCGTCACATCACCTCAGATGAGTGGGTGCTGTCCATCTTGTCCCTGGGCTACAAAATTCAGTTCCAACTCCTGTCGTCGTATCCACGCCCCCTTCCCCACCTCTCCTTGAGGAGGTGTCCGTCCTTCTGCAGAAGGGTGCCATCGAACAGGTACCACCACACCTCCAAGGAACAGGGTTTTATTCCTGATACTTCATAGTCCCGAAGAGGGACGGAGGCGTTCGACCCATATTAGATCTCAAGGAACTAAATCGTTTTGTGGCCTACCACCGCTTCCGCATGGTGTCCCTACAACAGATCATGCCACTGCTTCGCAGACACGTTTGGATGGCCACTCTCGACCTCCAAGACTATTCCGACCTGACCATCCACCCCTCCCACCGCCAATACCTATGCTTTGCGATTGGTCAACAGCATTACCAGGGTACGGCCCTTCCGTTTGGCCTCTCCAGCGCTCCAAAGGTCTTCATGAAGACTATGATTGTGGTTGCAGCTTTCCTCCGTCTCCAGGGTATCTCCATCTACCCATACATAGACGATTGGCTTCTGGGAGCACCTTCCAGGACTACCCTGGTCTGCAGTGTCACAGAAACTC
>NW_015204887.1:0-1725 GCF_001447785.1 Gekko japonicus | reverse complement strand
ATCTTTTTGGATTGTTTACTTTTGCAAACGTTTTAAAAGTCTTTGAATATGCGCTTTTGCCATCTTTTTGGATTGTTTACTTTTGCAAACATTTTAAAAGTCTCTGAATATGCGCTTAAATGCTCAAGCTCGCCTTGGTAAGTCTCTCTCAACAGTTATAACCACTTTCTCTTCCGCTCCCCCCTCCGATTCGCTTAAAATTTTATGCGCGTGGGAGGCGTCCCTCCCCCGCTCGCCTCACTTTCTGTTCCGCGTGGGTTGGGAGCTTTCTTTTTCACTTTAACCGATCCCTTTAGTTGAACTCAGGTTCATAATTTGTCCGTAGACCTCGTTTTAGCTCCGTTTCTTTCGCTCGACCTCCTGCGCTTGCCCCGGTCGGCGTCACTTAGTTCCATTCGGTCTCACAGCATGAAGAACCGTTGGGACGGAGAAGCGCCTCAATTCCCCAACATCGCACCAGCGAAGAGGCGACCCCTCAGAAGTCCCATGGCCAGAGCCCCTTCAACCGGGTCCCTGGGGGGGTGACGATCCTGCGCACCCCCTCCTTCTGCGGGAGGTCCGGGAGGTGAGTCTGCTAGCGTGCCACCATCAACTGGAAGTCATGGTCACCTATAGATGTTAAACAATATCGGAGAGAGGATTGCCCCCTGAGGAACCCCACATGTTAAGGGGAACCTAGTTAACACCCTTCCCCCAGTGCTACACTCTGTCCCCCCGACCTCAGAGAAATGAGGTGAGCCACTGTTAGACTACCCTACAAACTCCAGTGTCCGGGAGGCAGTGGGCCAACAAATCGTGGTCGACCGTGTCAAATGCTGCTGTAAGACCTAACAATAACAGCAGCGCTGACCCGCCTCAATCCAGTTGCCTACGGAGATCGTCTGTGAGGTTCCTCTTCCTCCTCAATTATTGGGTTTGTCAGTATTACTGTAGAGTGGACAGTGATGGGGATAACTTTTGAAGCAGATGCTTGGAAACAGAACTTCAAGTAGCCTCACTTTTAAGAGATCACGTGTGCTGTCAGTGAGTAAATAAATGTTAACGAAGAAGCCTCCTACTGTCGTAAGGAGTATGACTGAAGTTTCGTCTTCATACTAGTCCAAGGGTTGTATCACTTATGCGTAACAGGGACAGACACTTAAGTATGTGTGGTCTATTTACAAAGAAAGCTTGGTTTGGCCCGCCTCTGTTGAAGGGGGCACATCTTTAGGAGGCACGATCTTAAGGAGGCTCGGACTGCATATTAACATGCCAGGTTTTCTCCTTAACTCTCTGATGGGTGCTGCATTTTTGCAATTAAGATTTCAAATTGTGATTCATTTAAATACTAATAGCCAAGCGGAAAGGGCTTGTGTAAGCTTTTTGTTTTATTCCAGGGACTTGGAGCTAATCATTTACAAATTGCTAAGTGAATGCCCTCAGATCAACGGCATTCCAGCATCCTTCAAAAGAAAGGGGGGGGAAAGAAAGAAAAATAGAGGAACAAAACCTCTCATGTTGAGGCTATCCAGCTTTAAATATGCATTTTTCCTTCTACATGTGTGTAGCAAAATCTCTCTTGCATATTTTGGTCGTAATGCAGATTCATAACAATTGCACGGTTGTTATTAATGGTACTCACCCTTTTAAGATTGCTTTCTGTCTGTTGCTGCTTTTTGAAAATCAAGTACCAGGTTAACCCTGCACTGCCAGATGATTTTTTTACCATCACAGTTTTAAGCACAA
>NW_015204886.1:0-1747 GCF_001447785.1 Gekko japonicus | reverse complement strand
GTGCATTCTTGCCCCAAAATAGCCCTGCCTAGAAGTAGTAAACTATCAAACAGACGTAGAAAATGCTTCAAAAACTTAGAAATGTAATGGTTAATCTGTCTCTTATAACACTTGGATTGGTTTAGTACCCTATGTGTAATAACTTACCTAACTAAAGTTTAACTAAAACTCTTACTTGAACCTACTCGGCACTCTTTGCCTCAGAGTGCCCTACCTATACCTTGGCCTCTTTCTGTTTATTAGAGGCTTCAACCTTAAATAACCCTCCTTCCTATTACCCACCTGCCCTCCCTAGATTCAGAGAAAACACCCTATGTCGTGCATTGAATAATTAAAAAATGCATCAAAGTACATTGCTTAATATAAAAGTTACAAAACACATATAAATTTGGCAAATTATTACCCAATAAATTTTTTTTATCTTCTGAGGTTGTTGATGGCACCCATATTAAGCGGATTAAAGACAGGAATTTTTGTTGCTTTTTGTGGAGATAGTTCGAACTGGATTCTCCTCTTGAAAGACGGCTTTGTTGTTTCCATTGGTTCTTCTAGTTGTAGGGATCTTAGTACCGTGTTTCCCCGAAAATAAGACACTGTCTTATATTTATTTTTTCTCAAGAAGACACACTAGGGCTTATACCAAAAATGCATAGAAATCCTGCTAGGGCTTATTTTTGGGGTAGGTCTTATTTTTGGGGAAACAGGGTAGGTATAAGCCACTGTCTTTATCAGACGCAAAGAACTGTTTCCCTTGATGTATCACTCTAATCTGACCTGGAGATGACCAGCGGTACTGTATCTTATGTTCTCGAAGCTTCGGTGTAGTTTCTCTTAATTGTTGCCATATTTTCAATGCTTCAATAGGAAGATCTGGAAAAACATATATTTTTGAATCTTGAAAAGTAAGATAGCCCAGTTCACATGCTAAGTTCATAATAGCCATTTTTTTCCTTATGTCAACCAGTTCAGTTAGAATGTCTCTTGGGTATTTTCTGTTACGTTTATTAGGCATTCCTAGTCTGTACATCTTAATTACTGAGAGCTGTTCATTGGCTTCCTTGTGGATCAGTGAAGCCAGCCATGTTGGAATGGAGTTTAAGAGGTTAGCTTCTTCTTCTGGGATTTCTTTAAATCCTCTTAATTTTAAATGGTGTTTCCGAGACTCAGTTTCCAGGACCAGAAGTCTCTCTTTCATATAAGATTGTTCTTTGTGCAGTTCTTGATTTTCAGCTTGAATAGTAGATCCCAAAGTGCAAGCTGTTTCAGCAATTGCTTTGGTGGTTTCCACAGCTAGTGCTAGTTGGTTGATCTGCTCTGTTAATGGAAGTAAGGCTTTGTCGATTTTTGAAGTAAACTTATCCAAAACAGAGTTCTCAAAAGCTTGAAAGGAGGATTTCAGAGTGCTTTATAAGATTTTGAGTGTCACTGGCTCGTCCTGTGGATCTTTCTTCTTGTTTTTATTTTCGGTGGCCATTTTGAATTTGGCACGCTCTATTTATCAATGGGGCTCTATTTATCAACTTAAGATAGAGAATACGACTCACCCCTTCAGGCTCAGTGACGTCCTGATGTTTTCTTCGATTGAAGAGTAGTTGTAAGGGTGTGATTTCTTTTAGTTTTGACTCATTTGTGGGAGGAATCGGGTGGGCAGGAACGGAGCGTCAAGTTTAGGCGTCCATTTCCCAGCGCTCCGACACCACGCCCCACAGATTTTACTGTCACTGATTACTTCTCTCACAGGTATGTA
>NW_015204885.1:0-1755 GCF_001447785.1 Gekko japonicus | reverse complement strand
GATTTATTAAACTGTGTTCCTGTTTGAAATCATGTTGCCTCTTTATTCTGATATCAAGCATTAAGAACACAATGAAGGGGAAGAGGTGGGGAGGAGATGGAGAAGGACAGGTGAACATGCTGGAGAAGGGAAGGGAGGGAGCAGGCAGCCCATGACTAGTGGGAACTAACCGGGGGAGCAAGGGGGAGCCCGGATATTTTGAGGTGATCAATGACATGTCCCTCCCCCAGAAGAAATGACAAAGGTAAAAGACCTTTTTAAGTTGTTTTGAAATGGGAAAGGAGTAGATCCAAATGTTCCACTGGAAGAACAAACAGCCAAAAAGTCCTGGGGAGGAAGGAAACAAGGAGTTGTGTATCATGTCTCTGCCTGCAAAATGTAAATTCCTGGCAGCTATTTCCATTCCTTGCAGTGTTGGCTCCCCCAAATCAGTTTGAAATAATTCATATCTTGAACAACGTCTGGATGAAAATAGCATAATAATATGATGTCTGAAGGAGCAGCCAGTGACTAGGTTATTTTGTGCATTTGGGGTAAATTTTCGGCATGGCGTGTGGTGGATTAGATGCATAGCTCCAGTGTTGTACCAAGGGGATTTGCATTTTAATTCGCTGCACTCAGGGCAGTAAACATTTACACTTTTTTTTGTGAGCGGCTGGAAATGACAAATGTTAGGCTCCAGCATGGTTGTGTGCTCAAATATTGAAAGAGGAAGCTGAGAGTTTCGTCACATTCTTACTGTTGAACTAAGTCTGGTTCGAAAGCTCCCAGCAGAATTCTGCAGTGAGTATTTCAAGGGAAGGCCCGAGTCTGTATGAAAAATGGGCAGAAACTTATGCTAACGATATTCACTCAAAGCTCTGGGCAGAAGACCTCATTGAGGCTGGAAGGTTGGGAACAGGGACAGTGAATGTGATCCTGCTCTCTTTCCATGCATTATCTACACATTTAACAATCTGTACTAGGAACGGCAGCCTCCAGGTGGGGCCTGGGGATCTAATGGAATTACAGCTCATCTCTGGACTACAGAGATCAGTTCCCCTGGAGAACACAGATGCTTTGGAGGGTGGACTCCCTCAGAGATAATGAATACTTTGAAAAGCAGACTGTATGACACTGTACCCCACTGAGGTCCTTGTCCTCCCCAGGCTCCATCCCCCAAATCCAGAGGAGTTTCCCAACCTGCAGCTGGAAACCCTACCCCCCCCCCCGCAGGTGGCTGGGGGGACCTGGCACAACCCTAGTCTGTACGAGATTCAGTGCTCTTGCCACTGTAGCCAATAGAAGGGAGGTTCCCTGCAGCGTCTCCAAAATCCTTCCAGACCTTGATAGTAAAACAAAAGAAGATGGATAAGGGGGCTGAATTATTCATGAGGGCATTTTTATCGTCTGTGGAAGTGTAGTCTGTCTTCATTGCATAGTTCCTTGTATATATCATACGGATTGTGTTGTATTGTTCTTCAGCTTTGTAATTATAGAAAATCATTCTATATTTTTTCTAGTGCAATCTCTAATCCTGTTTTTATTGCATTGTTTGCTGTATGTTGTCTTACTGTATTGTTTGTATGTATAGATTTTATTAGATTTGTTGTATTGGTTTCAATCATGTAATCCCTGTTGAGTCTCAGCAAAGAAGATGGGCCATCAATGAAGGAAGGGGGGAAAATCTTCCTGGACTTGCAAGCATACTTTTAAGGGTTTGCATTGGACTCTGTCCTGTTATTGCGCACACAATTGTACACAGGCATTTATATG
>NW_015204884.1:0-1735 GCF_001447785.1 Gekko japonicus | reverse complement strand
TCTAACATTCTATGATTCTATGAAACAAATGGGAGGGAAATGAGCTGCAGTATGGGAACCCAGGGAAAGCAAAAAAACCCTTTCCACTGACTGACTTAAGCAACCTAACCCCCCCCACACACAAACACACACGCCGAGTCGCAAAGCTTTTTCCCAATTGCAAGGTGCACCCTCTCCGCCCAAAACCCCCAATGTGAACGGACAAGATGTCCTGCACTTATATATCTTGGGCTAGTTTCTTCATATACTCCTTGTGTCTGGCGAAGAGAGCTCTGTCTCTTGAACGCTTATGCTACAATAACGTTGGTTTGTCTTAAAGGTGCTACTGGGCTATCTTCCACTGTCGACCCTCCCTCTGAAAATTTCTTGTAAGCCGTAGCAAAAGGCAGTCTGAACGTTCTCTTTCACCTCGTCTTCCTCATCTTCGGAGCTGCTCCACTTGTAAGGCGTTTGTAACAGCTTCAGACGTATATCCACCTCGTCGTGGCCCAGGCTATAAGGCATAAGAATAGGTCAGAATATTGCAGAGGCAGGGAAACAAATGCTAAGGGTTTGTTTTTTTAAATGTCCCAAAGTTCAAAACAGGCTGTGTGGGTCATTAGGCCTTCCCCTTCTTTCTGCCTGACCCTTCACACACCGGCTGTATCTCTCCCTGACAGGAAGGATACAAGCCCCAGCGATTTCTCCTCCTCCTTCTCCTCACATGGAACCGGACGGTGCCCGTGCCTATCAAGATGGAGCTTCCTGCTCACTCAGGGGACTCGACAGGCATGCAGAGAAACATTCATTCGTAAATTTAAAAAAGAGACAAGAAAATCCCTCCGAATGGCCTGGCCAGGACTGAGCCACAGGGCGTTGGCTAAAGGGGAGGGAAAAACAGAAACCCAAGAGGAAGGGGAGATCAGCTGGCTCAAGCCCCAGATAGTTTGTAAGGGAGGGTTATGGATGACACACACACCCCTGCGCACACACCTCTCCGTTGTGTAAATTTTAAGGACTCTGACTGCTTTGAAGCTGAAGGCGTCGTCATTAAGGAGGAGCTTAGTTAAGACGGGAGGAAAGGTGCTTTCCCTAGTCCTAATTCATTATCCCCCACTTACTGAGCGAGGGGATGAACAGTAGGGGAGGTGGAATTAGGGTCAGTGGATCCATGCCGATCCCCGGCTCCTCCTCACAGATCATGGGGAGGGGGGAAAACACCCTGTTCTCACACGCTCTCTCTCGGGATTGGGACTAGAGGCATAGTTTCCTGTTAGGAAGGGATCACAGGCTCGGCTCGGGAGCCAAACTGCGGCTCTTTCACACATGTTCTGTGGCTCTCAGCAGGGCGGCTAGGGAAGCGAAGGGGAGGCAGGCCTCCCGGATCAGTCTTCCCTTCCCCAGCCAGTGTTCCCCTCCCTGGGTAGGCTTGAGGTGGGTCGGGGAGCAGAGAAAGAAAGCAACTTTAAATGCACTCTCAAAGCGCACCCCCCCACACCCCACTGTCGGGCTTGGAAAAGGCATTTTGCCTCTTTAAACCCTTTCTCCAAGCCAAGCCAGCTGGCACGGGGGCGTGGGAGGATTTTTTAATATATATAATTTTTATTGCTTTTCACTACAAATGACAGGAATAGGAGCTGGGAAACCATCTCACTAAAACAACAAAGCTAAACAAGGAACTATTGTGATAAAATAGTTTGTTACAAGGTTATCTATCCTTAAGCTTAAACCATCAAGATGAAGGTTAAGATCCAAA
>NW_015204883.1:0-1230 GCF_001447785.1 Gekko japonicus | reverse complement strand
GAAAACTGAAGAGGAACAACCAGAGAACATAGAAGAGAATAACCAAGATTCACGAGGAGCATCAAGGACAACTAAAAAAACTACAGCAACCAGAAAAACCATAAAGATTACATCATCCCAAATTGTTACAAGACTTAAACTGAAGAATAAAGAAAGCACCAATACACAATTGCAAGATGGATACAAGAAAAATAAAGATAATTTCAATAAATGTCAATGGATTGAATGCACCCTCAAAAGGAAGACAGATATTTCAAAAATTGAAAAGATGCAACTAGACGTCATATGCCTACAAGAAACTCATAAGATATTCAGATCAAAAACATTTGGAAATTTAAAAATTCAGAAAAAAATATTTATTTCCTCAGATAAGGAAAAGAAAAAAAGGACGTGTAGTAACATACGTGAAAGAACACTTACACCATGAGTTCTTATACAGTTCTGAAGATGGTAGAATCTTGATAGTTCAAATACAAAGACAAGGCAAAATAACTTTGATTGTAAATATCTATGCACCAAATCAACATAAAGAAAAAATTTACAAACTCCTACAAGAATTCATTTCACAACAGAATTCTAATGGAATCTGCCTGATTGGAGACTGCAATGTTGTATTTGATAGACTTTTAGACAGAAAAACAACAACTGGAAAACAGAAATAAGAAAATGAACTTCCCAACACTTTTTTACAATTGGCAGAAAAACATAATTTGGTTGACTCTTGGAAAGTGAGAAGCTCAAAAAAGAGTGATTTCCCCTTCTATTCAGCAAGGCATAAGTCATGGTCAAGAATAGATATGTGCCAGATTTCTACAACAAAAGACCCTTCAATTGAAGATACAAGAGTAAAACTAAAGCTATTACAACATCAAATGAACTGTCTGTTAATTCAAGAAATAGCCAAAAAAAAAAGTATGCAAAACTAAATTATTTCAAAAATGCTAATAAACCATCCAGATGGCTAGCATACAAATTGCGGAAAGAAAAAGAAAAAATATATATAAACATTTTTAAAGATGGTGAAGGGGAAGAAAAAAAATTACCTAAAGACCTGAAAAAGATTATAGAAGCCTTCTATGAGAAGTTATATCAAAAAAGAAGCCACTTATGAGGAAATTAAAGATTTTTTTTAAAAAGCACAACCTGCAAAAAATTTACTGAAGAACAAAGAACATTTTAAATGATCCAATATATTTTTCTGAATTAACTGATTAGTTAATTAACTATTAA
>NW_015204882.1:0-1790 GCF_001447785.1 Gekko japonicus | reverse complement strand
ACCAGAGGTTTGGGATAGTGAATTCACAGATAAGGCTAAAACCGTAGGCAGGTTTTCTAATAGAAAAAGGTTAAAAAAAACCCAAATAAAACAAACTGCAGCTAGGGTCCATGGGGTCGCAAAGAGTCGGACCCGACTGTGCGACTGAACAACAGCAACAAGCGCTTAAACAACAGGGGATCCAATTTTCAACTACATCTAAAATTTTAAGATAATTCTTGTGTTGAAAGGAGGATCGTTTTCCCTACCAGAAAATAAGCACATAGATACCTCCTGTAATTGCTGGGGCTATTCAGATGGAGTTCCCTTTAATCTAAGCCTAGAAGGGCTAAATTAACATTTGGAATTAAATTAGCATTCGAAGTAAAAGGCAGCCTGGGAAGGAGAGCAGCTCTTGTCTGAGCAGCTCCCCTTCTGCAAGGCCTGTTATTAATCGACCAGAGGCTGACTCTCACTCATCCTTCTTTATTGGTTAGCTCCCAGTCAGTGTGGTTGGCTCCAGTGGGCTATGGAGATTTGGCCTAAGCTATTTATTTAGGGCTCCTGTGAGCAGGCCCTGCTCCAGTGCCGAAGTGTCCCGGCTCCAGTGACTGTGGGTGCGGCCACATGGCTGTTCTGATCGGGTTTCACTGCTGTTCCCTCTCACATTTAAATCTGCTGATCACACGGGCCGATCCGCCTCCCACACCGAAGCGGGCTCACTCACGCAATCCTACCGGTTCTCTACCGCGTTTTCCTGCAACGGGAAAATCAAGTACTTTCCCGGTACTTGCGCTTTTGAATCTGCGATTTTGCCGATCTGGACAGCCACCTCTCGCCAATGATTGTGATTAGGGTTGTCTGACCATTCTTTGCGCAATGAGGTCCCCCCCCCAGCTTCCACCTTTTGAGTGCATGAGCAATCCCGCGCTGAATAAATTCTATATTTAAACGTTCAAGCGCACATCCAGCGCAGAGCTCGTGGTCCTGCCCACCCCAGGAGTCCCTGATGCGGCGTTAGGAGGTAGGGAGGGAGCCTCCGGTGCTGGGGAGCTCACCCAGCTTGCCAGCAGCATCAGGCAGCAGGAGGCAGGGTGGAAAGTTGCTGGGGGAGGAAGCCAGTGGGTGGGGAAGGAAGTGCTGGGTGGGCTGGCAGGCGAGTGGGCTGCAGAGCCCGCCCCATGAGTCCCTGAAGCTGCGGCGTTAGGGAGCCCCCCCTGGCACTGGGGAGCGCGCCTAGCTTGCCAGCAGCATCAAGCCGGAAGCGTGGAAAGTTGCTGGGGTGTGTGTGGAAAGGTGGGGAAAGAAGTGCCGGGTGGGCTGGCAGGTGAGCGGGTGGTTGAGAGAGGGGCCGACTGCATCTCGATCGTGCCCAGAGCCTCCTCGCACAATGCTTTCAGTTCGAGGAGGAATGTGTGATCATTCCAACCTGAAAAAAAATATTCCTGATTAAATTTATAGCGGGAACAAATCGCAATTACCTTGCCATGTGACCACAGCCAAAGTGTCTGGAACAAGGGAGTAAATAGGCGAGTTTAGGAGATGAGTGAGTTCAGTAGCAGGGTGAGGAAACCAGGGCACTAGACTCTCCACATCCCTAAAAGGGTAAGCACACTTTCCACAAACAGATCTAAATAGGAAATCTATAAAAGCAGGGTATTTTAAAAAGACAATTATGAAGGTAAAATGCCAACAGGAGGTTGGGGGCTATTCAGTGTATTGCACTGAGTGCAACATGTATGACTATCTGCTGGTTGGACAAAAGTCATGGATGTGTGCACTGTTGAGGCCAAGGTGGCTGACCTGGAGAA
>NW_015204881.1:0-1795 GCF_001447785.1 Gekko japonicus | reverse complement strand
CTCTGAGACTCCTTTGGGTAGTGAAGGAAATCGGTTACTTCTGATTTAAAAGTCTCTCTCCTTCAACTCCACAGCATGGACTTTAATTCTGTTTGGTCAGGAGTGCTTCAAGCCAACTCTGAACATGCTCAGATACCCTGCTGTATGAAGTCTTCACATGCTTAAAGGTATAGCAGATGGCCAAAGCAGGCCCTGGGTATGTTTTATTAAAGCCTGTCCCACCTTAATTACTAAAAGTGTTTTGTAGTGAAAGTGCTGTCTGATTATTTAATTTCATTCCACCTTTCTCCCCAATGGGGGTCCAAAGCAGTTTACGTCATTTTCCTCTCCTCCATTTTATCCTCACAATAACCCTATGAGGTCGGTTAGGATGACGGTGTGTGTGTGACTGACCCAGAGAGTTATCCTGCGAGCTCCCATGGCAGAGACAGAGTAGGGATTTGACCCTGGGTCTCTCAGTCTGACTCTAACCCGGTACATCACATTTCTATGCTGCTTTTCTCCCAAAAGGGAGCCAAAGTAGCTTACAGACATTTTCCGATGGCAAAACCATCTATTTAAACAATTCAAATTAGAGAAACAAACTCAAGAAACTCCTCTGGGCTTAGTCCAGAGTCAGTAGCTGGCCAGAGCATTGCCTGCTGGAGCTTCAAAAATGGTGAACACCAGATCTGAAATAGTGTATGCTCTAGAATTTACAAGAATTCTATGGGGAAATCAAATAATTTTTGTCAGTTCTAAAGTGTTTAATGATGGCACTTCCAGTTTTTACCAGAAGTGACGTAAGCACATCAGCATGCTGCTGGAATGCCATGCCCTCCCCAATTTCTCCCAGGGGTTTCCATCTGTGGACCCCAGATGGCCATGAGCCGCAGCCTAGAGCCTTTTGGCTCTTGCTGTTCAGCATCCACCTCTGGCCACACTCTAGCAAAGTATCTTCAAGTAGAGGAAAGAACACATGTAGTCTTGGATGGTTTCCACTGCTGCAAGCAAGCTAACAGGATCTTTCCAACTTCCTTCTCTGCCACCATAACTGTGAATGTTTGACCTAAGCAGACAACAGCCACAGCCAATGACCAAATAGTAGTGCTCACAATGCAGGAGAGAACTCCATTGCAGCAGTGGTTCAAAGGTGGAATCAGCTACCTAGGGAGGTGGTAAGCTCGTCTTCACTGGCAGCTTTCAAGAAGAGGCTGGATTAATATTTGTCAGAGATGCTCTAGGCTGGTCCTGCATTGGGCAGGGGGTTGGACTAGATGGTCTGTGTGGCCCCATCCAACTCTATGATTTTATGATTCTATCTGAGCCAAGCCTTCTGAAGGTGCCACCCTGAAAATGAGCCGGTTCTACAGCTGCCCATATAACATCCATTCTCTTTTGTGGCTCCCAGCTGGTGGAATGGCCTGCCTGAGAAGGTTAGGGGAAGGCACTCACTCTTCTATCAGTCTGCAGAATGTGCAAAACAAAACTGTTTGGAAATCATTTGGAATTACAAACAACCAAGAATTGGATTTAATATATTGCGGAGACCCACAAAAATGAGTGGCCTCAATGAGCCAGATTTAAAACTTTATCATGAAGCATCTCAACTTAAAAATTTAGTAATGCTTTTGAACCCATCACATTTTATCAATTGGATGCACATAGAACAAACATATACAAATACCAAAAGAATTCAAGACATCACTTGGAACAATCAGCCTGAGAGACCATCTCATATAAAACTTCACACCTTTCTAAATAATACTCTATATATCTGGGACAATAAAGAGATCAAAACTATCCCCAGCTACCT
>NW_015204880.1:0-1802 GCF_001447785.1 Gekko japonicus | reverse complement strand
CCATAAATTAGTCCATTTCTCAACACTGGTTCCATTGGCCTGCTGCTTCTGGCCCCAGCCCCTCTGTCAGTTCTGAAGTCGGCCAAGTTAAGTCTGGGGCCCTGGGGCTTGGCGTGGGCTCAGGGTCTTCCCTGCACTCTCAGGTGTCAGGGCCAGCTGAGCTGTGGGGCACTAAAACAAACAAACAAACAAATTTATTAAGAACAGTCATAAGACCAACAAAATAAACCAAAATAGTACAACACCGAGTCTACGACATAGAATCCTTGCAGCCTTAAATACTAAAATACGAAACCGGTTAATTCCGTCATTAATGGCTCGAGTTACAGTACATTCTACGCTTTTTAATTACCAGATACCAATATTTAGCAACATTGCGTGAGACAGAATCATAAGTATTGGCCAATAAGAACTTCATCAAACATTCCTCGGCATATGTAAGATAATTAGCCAAGGGTTCAAAACGTGAGAGAAGGGGTATCAACAACTGCTGTCTCTCTTCGTCGTACATAGGACAATGGAGTAATATATGGGAGGTCGACTCCACCTGTTCTAACAAACAGGAGCAAATTCTCTGGTGCATGGGAGTCCGAGTACTGGCAGCCTGGGACTTCCCTTGCACTCTTGGGCATCAGGGCCAGTTGAGCCACAGTGTGACAGCAGCCCCGGCCCCCGAAATAATCTATTTTTGAAATGTTTTAGGGGATGGCTTCAGGACAACGATGCAGCAGATTCTTTAGATACTTTTGTCCATATCAAAGGGATTATACCTTTTATTCACATGTTCAGAAGTCCTATTCCATATAGATTGTTTTGTTTCACTTAGATCATTGCACACCTTAAGTGATGTGAGTATGGGTCCTATGATCCATCCTTGATCCAATCCAGTCCGGTTTTGGCCTGGGCAATGGGATGGAGGCAGCATTATTTGCCCTCACAGATGACCTCCGGAGGTATCTGGATTGAGGCAGGTTGGCACTGCTGTTATGTTAGGTCTGACAGCAGCATTTGACATAGTTGACTATCAACGTTTGACCCACAGCCTCACCAAGATAGGAGTTTGGGGGTCTGCCTTACAATGGTTTTCCTCCTTTCTCCGAGATCAGGGAGAGGGTGGTACTTGGTGAGGGAGTATCCCCACGATACCCACTTGAATGTGGAGTGCCACAGGGGGCAATTCTCTCACCAGTATTACTCAACATCTGTATGTGCCCCCTCATCCGGCTGGTCCAGGGGTTTGGGGCTGGGGTGTCATCGGTATGTGTATGACACCCAGCTCTGTCTGTTGATGGATGGCTGCCCGGATTCTGCCCCAGAAAATCTGACCAGAGCACTGGAGGCCGTGGCTGGATGGCTACAGCAGAGCCAGTTGAAACTTAATCCAACTAAGATGGAGGTCCTGTAATTGGGGGGGGGGAGCTGGATCGGGAATCAGGCTGCCCACCTTGGATGGTGCATTACTTGTGCCAGCTCAGAAGGTGAGGAGCCTGGGGGTGCTCCTGGATGCCTCTTTTTCTATGGAGGCCCAGGTCACCACAGTTGCTTGGTCTGCCTTTTATCATCTCTGGCAGATCAGGCAGCTGGCCCCTTACCTCTCCCCCCAGGACATGGCTACAGTGACCCAAGCAATGGTCACTTCCAGGCTTGATTACTGTAACTCACTTTACGCAGGCTTGCCCCTTGCGGCTGATCTGGAAACTCCAGCTGGTGCAAAATGCGGTGGCGTGCCTGATATCTATGTTGCCAGTGCAGGCACACGTTCCGTCGGAGCTCCGCCAATTGCACTGGCTACCGATTGAGTA